>NW_028258327.1:9093995-9402567 GCF_053883595.1 Heterocephalus glaber
ATGAGGCTCTAGAAAAATTCAAAGCAGTAATAATCTCCCAGATATCTACAGAGATGGTGAGCAGAGTGAAAGACATGCTTAGAGGATCAAGAATAGAAACAGATAAAGAAATAGATGAGCTCAGAAACATGCTGGAAGCCATGAATACCCAGCATAAGAAAGAAATGGAAACTATGATCTCTCAACATAAGAAAGAAATGGAATCCATGAAACAGATATTCAGGAGATCAAAAACTCCATTGATAGTATCAACAGCTGATTAAGGGAATCTAAAGATAGAATATCAGATATAGAAGACAGAATCACAGTTAGAGACCATAAAAATAGAGATTTCTTAAAAATAGTGAGGGGCCACGAGAAATCAACCCAACAACTGCTAGATGGTGCAAAAAAGAATAACATAAGACTGATAGGAGTCCATGAAAAAACAGGAGAAAGCACAATTGACATAAAAAAAACTGTTCACAGAAGTAATAGTGGAAAACTTCCCAGACAGAGGTAGAGAATTGGACATACAGATAAGCGAGGCATATAGAACTCCAATGAGCCATGATCAAAAAAAATCTACATCTACACATATACTAGTCAAGATCCCAGAAACCCAACAGAAAAACAAAATCCTACAAGCAGTCAGAGAAAAGAAACAAATCACCTGCAAAGGAAAGCCCCTCAGAATCACAGCAGACTTCTCAACACAAACCTTCAAATCAAGGAGAGACTGGAGTGAAGTATTTCAAGCCCTAAAAGAAAATAACTTCCAACCTAGACTGTTGTATCCTGCAAAATTATATTTCAAAATCAATGGGGAAATTAGATACTCCCATGACAAAGAACAGCTCAGAAATTTCATGAACACCAAACCAGCACTACAAGCAATTTTAAACAATATCCTAGAAAAAAGCAATGAAGGCCACAACTCCATGAGGCCCAACAGAGGGAAGCCACCAGGCAAGGTAAGACACTAAAGGGAAGGGGGAAAAATAAGAAATAAAAGAGCCAACAAAAGTAAAAGATCATGACAAGGATAAATCAATATCTAGCAATTTTAACCCTCAATGTTAATGGTCTCAATTCACCAATCAAAAGAAATAGACTGACAGAATGGATTAAAAAGGAAAATGCAACAATATGCTGTATACAAGAAACACACCTAACTCAAAAAGAAGCTCATAGACTGAAAGTAAAAGGTTGGAAAACAGTTCTCCACACCACAGGAACCCAGAAGAAAGCAGGAGCAGCAATCTTATTTGCAGACAAAGTAGATTTCAAACGAAAACTAATTAAGAGAGACAAAGATGGTCACTACATCCTTGTGAAGGGAACAATCCAAGAGGAAGAGATGACAATACTAAACATATATGCACCAAATACGAATGCCCCCAACTATACAACATAAATATTAATAGACATGAAAAACCAAATAAACACTAACACAATTGTAGTGGGGGATCTCAATACCCCACTATCACAAATAGACAGATCATCTAGACAAAAAGTTAACAAGGAAATTCTAGAACTGAACAAAGCTATTGAACAAATGGACTTAATAGATGTTTGCAGAGTGTTCCACCCCACAAAATTGGAATACACATCCTTTTCAGCTGCACACAGGTCATTGTCCAGAACAGAACACATGCTAGCTCATAGGACATGTCTAAGTAAATGTAAAAGAATTGAAGTTACCCCCTGTATATTATCAGACCATAGTGCAATAAAATTGGAGATCAATAACATAAGAAACCACAAAACCCCAACAAACACATGGAAACTGAATAACACCCTCCTGAACAACCAATGGGTCACAGAAGTAATTAAAGAAGAAATTAAACAGTTTCTACAAGTAAATGAAAATGCCAGTACAACACACAGGAATTTATGGGACACAATGAAAGCAGTTCTCCGCGGGAAATTCATACCAGTGAATGCCCATATTAGGAAAACAGAGAAAATTCAGATGAATAACCTAATGCAGAACCTCAAGCTCCTAGAAAAAGAAAAGCATAACAAATCCAAAGCTCATACAAGAGAGGAAATTGTAAAGATTAGGGCAGAAATCAATGTAATGGAGACTAAGAGAACAATAAAAAAAATCAATGAATCAAAGAGTTGGTTTTTTGAAAGAATAAATAAAATAGATATACCTTTAGCCAACCTTATCAAAAAAAGGAAAGAAAAGGCACAAACACATGCAACTAAGAATGAAAAAGGTGAAGTCACAACAGACCCAACAGAAATCCAGAGATCATCAATACCTACTTCAAGAACTGCTACTCAAATAAAATGGAAAACACAGAAGAAATGGGCAGATTTCTAGATACATACGAATTGCCAAAGTTAAATGAAGAAGATATAGAAATTCTAAACATGCCAATTACAATGAATGAAATTGAAAATATAATAAAATATTTACCAACAAAGAAAGGCCCAGGTCCAGATGTCTTCACTGCTGAATTTTACAAGACATTTAAAGAAGAACTAATGCCATTACTCTTTAAACTCATCAAGGAAATTGAAAAGGAAGCAATACTTCCAAATTCATTCCTGGAAGCAAGTGCTACTTTGATTCCAAAACCAGGGAAAGACCCAACCCAAAAAGAGAACTACAGACCAATCTCCCTAATGAACATAGATGCAAAAATCCTCAATAAGATACTGGCAAACAGAATACAGAGGGTCATCAAGAAGATCATACACCCTGACCAAGTCGGATTTATCCCAGGGATGCAAGGATGGTTCAACATTCATAAATCAATAAATGTAATGCACTATATTAACAGAGTCAAGGACAAAAACCATATGATCATCTCAATAGATGCAGAAAAAGCATTCGACAAAATCCAGCACCCATTCATGATAAAAACCCTACAAAAAATTGGAATAGAAGATTTTTATCTTAACCTGATTAAGGCTACCTATGAAAAACCAACAGCCAACATCATACTAAATAGGCAAAAACTGAAAACTTTCATGCTAAAATCAGGGACAAGGCAAGGATGCCCACTATCACCACTCCTGTTCAATATAGTTCTGGAAATATTAGCCACAGCAATTAGAAAAGAGAAAGAAATAAAAGGAATAAACATAGGCAAAGAAGAAGTTAAACTGTCATTATTTGCTGATGATATGATACTTTACATAGAAGACCCAGAAAACTCCACCAGAAGATTTCTAGACTTAATTGACAGATTCAGTAGAGTAGCTGGATACATGGTCAACACTCAAAAAACAATAGCCTTCTTGAACACGAATAACAGACTCACTGAGAGAGAAACTAGGGAAACAATTCCTTTTACAATAGCATCCAAAAAAATGAATATCTAGGAATCAGTCTAACAAAGGAAGCAAAAGACCTCTATACTGAAAACTACAGCACTCTGAAAAAAGAGATCGAAGAGGATACAAAAAAATGGAAAGACATCCCTTGTTCCTGGGTAGGAAGAACCAATATAGTGAAAATGGCCATACTTCCAAAACTACTATATAGATTCAATGCAATGCTGATTGAAATTCCAACAATATACTTTACAGAACTAGAGAAAACAATCCAAAAATTCATTTGGAATCATAAGAGACCTAGAATAGCTAAAGCAATTCTCAGCAACAGAGACATGGCTGGGGCTATCACAATCTCCAACTTGAAACTATACTACAAAGCTACTGTGATAAAATCTGCATGATACTGACAAAGGAACAGACCTGAGGATCAGTGGAATAGATTAGAAGATGCAGAAACATCTCCAGACATGCTCAGCCACCTCATCTTTGACAAAGGAGCCAACCACCATCATTGGAGGAAAAACTGGATCTCAACCTGCCAAAGATTAAAACTAGACCCATACCTATCATCATGCACTAAACTAAGATCGAAGTGGATTAAAGATATAAATATTAAGACAGAAACACTAAACTTGCTGGAAGGTAATTTAGGTAGAATTCTTGAAGTCATTGGAATAGGAAAAGACTTCATGAACAAAACCTCAGCAGCACGAGAACTAGCACAAAGAATCAGCAACTGGGATCTCATCTTATGAAAACGCTTCTGCACTGCAAAAGAAACCATCAACAGAGCTAACAGACAACCTACAATATGGGAAAAAGTTTTTAGCAGCTGTACCTCAGACAAAGGACTGCTATCTAGAATATATAAAGAATTGAAAAAAACCAGACCCCCCAAATTCAAAGACCCAATTCAAAAATGGGCATCTGAAATGAACAGACATTTCTCAGACAACGAAGTAAAAGCAGCAAAAGAATATATGAAAAAATGTTCAACATCACTGGTCATTTGAGAGGTGGAAATGAAACCAACACTAAGATTCTATCTCACTCCAGAAAGAATGGCTGCTATCAAGAAATCAACAAATAACAATTGCTGGCAGGATTGTGGGGAGAAAGGAACCCTTCTCCATTGCTGGTGGGAGTGCAGACTGGTGCAACCACTGTGGAAGTCAGTATGGAGATACCTCAAAGAACTAGGACTAGAGGTCCCATATGACCCAGCTATTCCCCTGCTGGGTATCTTCCCAAAAGAATTAAAAGAATCATACCACAGTGATATATGTGCACCCATTTTCATAGTGGCACAGTTTGTAATAGCTAAAGCTTGGAAGCAGCCCAAGTGCCCTGGAAACTGGATACAGAAAATGTGGTTTTTTAATAAAATGGAGTACTACTCAGCCATAAAGAATGAAAAACTAGAGTCATTTATAGCTAAATGGATGTATATCTAGACCATACTCTTCAGTGAAATAAATGGCACACATGTGTGTAAATACTGAATAATTTCACTAGTGTGAGAAACTGATAGTGTAAACAAGGGTTAAAATGATTAAAATGAATAATTGATAATTTGAAATAGGAAAAAAGGTCCAAAGACAAAGGAGTGAAGGGAGGGCAAGGGGAAAGGAAAGGAGGGAAAGGAAAAACTATGAGAAAAGAAAAAAAAATGAAAATGAAATCTATGTAAATATGTAAGCACGGAGCGGGTGAAAGGTTCGCAGATTATGGGGAAAAAAATAAGAACCAAGATACATCATATACAGGTACAAACACCCAATGATAAATGTAAATGAATTGTATACCTAAAATGTACCAATAAAATGTACCAATAAAATTTTTAAAAAATGAGTTAAAATAGATGTAAATTAAATAATGATACTGTGTCAAAGATTGTGTCTGTTTTCAGTTTACATGGAAAATAAACTAGTATATAGTGTTTCTCTTCCTTCCTCACAATCTGCATGGCAGCACCCCATTGCTAGCCTTGTACCTCTGGTTTTCTCTTAACTCTCGCATACAGGAAGAGTGCACTACTGGATTAGTGGGTGATCGCTATTGGTCCCTTCGTTCCTGATCACACCCCAGTCACTGACTGGAACTAGTCAGTGAAGGAACATGATTGCTGAGGATTCTTTCTCTTTGTATATATCTCAGACCCGTTTGAGACAGCAATCCTGAATGAATGTATTGTGGTCTTCTGTAGATGAAAAAATTTCCCCATTTGGTTTCCCAGTGTCTAGATTGGGTCTGGGAGTAGGTGGTTGCTACAGGCAGTGTTAGCTAAACTCTTTAGTCAGACTATTAAGTCATGTCCTTCAATCTAAATTTTTCAGAAAAAATAACTCACTTTCTAATCTCCTTTCACTCAGTACTGTTATCTCACAATCAGTCACAAACCCCAATAATAGGTACTTAATCAATGTTATTGATTATTAAATGAAAACCTGAGGATTGAAAATGACAAAATGACTGTTTCCTTCTGTGCTGTGCTAATAGCACCAGTTGCTTTACTTGTAGTTTTGGTTTGCTCTGATCTGCCTCCCACAGTAGACACTTTTCTCAACTCTCCACTTACTTTGAACGGGTAAACAGCTACATGGAGCCCCTGCTTGTATAAGTAGGTATTGCTAAAACTTTGTTTAGCTAACCATTTAAAGAGTAGCCCAAAGTTTGTTTGGGAAGCAATTAGTACTCCAAGATATATCCCCTGCCAACTGACAGATGACTGGTAATTATTCTCCAGCAGGAGTAAAACTGAAATTCACTAGATCAGTGGCATTAAACTCTACTAAGGTCAAGCATTACATACATATTACATTTATTGCTGATAGTTTTTACCCTGTGATTCTTTTATTGGGAGAAAGGGATGGGATGTAAGTACCTTCAGGCCTTTCCTCTTGAGCTATTTAGATTCTTTAGAGAAATAGAGAAATTCTTTCCAGTCTCCTGCTTAGATGGAATAATCGTGGCTGCTAGCATTTTGGAACCTGGGTGGAGAATAAGGCTGGAGATTCAACTCTCAGGATGGGAACTCTTCTGATGTTAGTGTGCACTTCTGATTTAACAGCTATGCTTAGCAGTCCTGAGTCCCAGGAGCCTCAATTTTATTCTTTCAGAGAATGAACTTCCAAATATTTTCTAGTTGTAGGGGGAAGAATGAACCTTGGGCTTCTAATTACTTCCTAAAAGAAAAACCTTTAAACTTTTCCTTGAATTACTAGCCATATGTTCAATCATACTTTTACAGATCTGCTGCCTTCCAGTTTCTAAGTCTTCTGAGAATTTACCCAAAAATGAAGTGAGGTAGCTCCTTGGCTTGTCCCACTGCTAATTTAGGATTCAGTTTTCAGATCTGCTAAATCAGTTGCAAATTTTCCACCTCCTTGCCTAATTGTTGCTACTGTCCCTTTCCCACTCTCTTTGCTGCAAAGAGTCCCTCTGCAGTTATAGTAGGCCTTTAATATAAAGGTGAGGAAGGAGAAGAGGCTGATACATGTGCCCAGCCTGCCCTCCTAGAAAGCTGTCCCCATTTCACAGGTTTCTTACCCTTTGTCTCCTAAAGCAAGAGCTAGGGCCGATTCGGTGACTAGGAATGGTGATCTAGATTTTTGCTTTGACCTCCTTTCTCACTGCTCATAGAGCTTTCTATTCCCATTAATAATTTAAATTATAATATGACTCATGATACCATTTAATCTGGGGATATAAATGAATAAAAATTCAAGATGATTAATATCAAAACTAAAAATGTACATCCCTTATTGACTTAGTACTTTACTTCATTATAAAATCAGTGAGTAGTGAAAATAGTTTCACTCTATTCGTTCATGGATATTTTTGAAACTAGTATGTAAAGTATCGATCATATTTATTGATACATGGAATTAATTTTTATTTTAATTTGTGATAATACATGTTTATTGCATTTGTTGTAGTTTTCTTCCATGTAGAGAAGGTGATACTGGTATTTATGGCAATGACATCACAACTTTTTTCTCAAAAAGTATTTATCTACAAATGTGGGAGAGTTTAAGAAAAATTACCAAGACTATCGAAGCAGTATTTAAATATGGGAAAATCTTAATGAAGATTTGAGAATGACAAGTTAGGCAATGCTGCCATACAAGGCACTTAAGCTTGTGAGCTTATTATTAGATATTACTATTAGATATGCATTGTCTACATGAAGGGACAATATGTTCTCAAGATAGTGTACCTAAGACAAATTGCAAAGAAGTATAATATTTTGGGATGCTGAAGAAAATGAAAATCACTTTATTTAGTGCATAGCCTAGTGTCCAACATTCAGTAGTTATTCAAAAATTTGGTATTCAGGAGGAACAATAGAAAGAAGTGAAGATTCAATTTAAATCATAGAAGACACTTTAGTGGGGAAGGTGATATCTGTCTTGAAGTATGTGCTGTCTCATAAAATGAAGGACCTAGGCAAATGGTGACATGATGGCTTCAAGTGGAGATCAGAATTAGTGGGTTTTAAGTTATAAGAAGGCTAACTTTGGTTAAATTCTAGAATAATATAAAAATTTCATGCATCTAAAATCAATATATTTCAAGGTGTGATGGCACATGTTTGTAATCCCAGCACTCAGGCGGCTGAGGCAGAAGTATCACTACAAGTTCAAAGCCAAGGGGTTTATATAATGAGTTCAAGGCCAGCCTAAACTACATAGTGAGAACCGCCTCAACAAACAAGGCAAATAAAAAATAAAACAATAGAGCTATCAATCAATAGAAATACTGTAGCAGCAATTTGAATTGATCTTACCAGGATGTTATCAAAGAAATGACCACACACAGATGGTTTCAGGGATCAGAAGAATCCTTGGGAAATTTTGGGAAAACAGGTTCTCTACTCAATCTACACCTCTTGGGACCAGGCAAAATGACCACTCACTTGCCTTCCAATTCTCATCTGAATCTAAAGTTGGAACTGACTTCTACTTTATGAGTACCAGGGTGCCCAGAAGTAACTGAAGCTCTCAACTGTATCAGCACAGGATTCCTAATATCAAGGCTTTGATGTCTTTAAACCTAATCACTTATATGCACCAAATGCTTAGTTAATCTCATAGTTTTCTCATAGTCAAAATGTCTAACAGAGCAATTATTACAATATCATGTTGTCATATTATTTATAGTATTATGAAAGAAACAAATGAAGTTTTATGTCAGACAGTGATGGCGGAAGAACCACCTTAGGGAGAAAGGTGATGAAAGACCTCCCTGAGCAGGTTGACCTGACGACTGAGTCCTAAGGATGAGAGGAAGCAGGCCAGGTATTGTTGAGCAGAGCATTTAAATAGAAGTGAGGGTGAACATAAAGTCCTCCCAGTTCAGACTCTTAAGAAACACATGCAGTTCATATCTCAAGTGTGGCTAGAGCAAGGTGAGCACATGGAAGTGTGGAATGGGCCAAAGTCTGTGTAACTGGGAAAGTAAATCACAGAGTCTCTATAGAGTACTGTTCACAGCCCGGATTTTGCTTTCTTCTTTACTTCCCATTGGCTTTGTGTACAATTTTATTAGCTACAACTATACTTTTATAACTTTTTTATTTGCTTTGTTGATCCAACTGTATGTTCAGAATCTAAATTCCTGAAAAATCAGAATTCATTTACTACTCACCTCAATACCCCTAATAGCAGCATCTAAACAAATGCCAGTAGAAGAGATGCTCAGATTGGCTGGTTAAGTGAAAAACCCAGGAGAAATTAGATAAAGTATATATTCTGTGCTTATCTTTAAAATGGATACTGCTGGCTTCGTATTTTGGCCAGTGTAACCTAATAACTAAAATGATATATTATGATTATTGAGCTGATACTTGTTGCCAATAGTAATCTACCATAAATAATATAATTTAGTGTTTAAAAGCCTTGGCTACATCATACACTAACTTACTATAAATTATTTAATTCCTTTAAAGTTAGATTTTTTTTTTTACCTAAAATTGATAACAATTGTATTTCCCTCTCAAGATTGAACTAGTCTCAAAAAATTCACCAACAATAAAGATTGAATTATAATTAAAAGAAATTTTATGAACATAGTATTTAGCATGGTCTCTGGCATTTTGGAAGCACCATATAAATGTGAGCTGTTATTATTTTAACAATTATTGCAAAATTACAGTGTTTAATCTTGTACTCAGAGGTGTATAAACTAAAATAATTAAAATTTACACCAAAACAGTCTTACAAAATCTGGCAGATCAAGAATAGACATAACTTTTAGATGATAATACAGTAATTCATTTACATTATGTCAAAGATGACTGAAAATAAAACTTTATGGAAGAGTATATTTTTATAAAACTCTTTGCTTCAAAGTTTTCTGATAAATATTCCTTTTGGCCTGAGTACTACATAGTTGATTTCTGCATAAAACTGAATATTTTTTTAAAGTGAGGGCTAAATTAGTTGAGTTATTTTTGCATGATGAAAGCGTGAAAACAAAACACCTTTTTTGCTAAAATATTATCTGGTCTTCATTTCAGCACAGAGGACTGAAAATACTATGAAATTAAAATTTCAAATGTGGGAAAGAAATTCTATAATATTTGTTAATTCTTGCCCCAAAATGTTCAAAGTTATTTTTTGCTGTAAAATCTGGAACTGAACAAGTACTTCACAATTTATTTCAACTCATACTGTTAGAAGATTGCCCTGCCTATCCATGCAGATTTGGTGGTATATTTGAAGTATTTCTCCTTTCTTTAGGGAAAGTTGAATAAACTGATAAAAGGAAATAGTCAAAACAGTCATCTCTTATTATGAGTAAGA
This sequence comes from Heterocephalus glaber, assembly GCF_053883595.1. Classification (NCBI taxonomy): domain Eukaryota; kingdom Metazoa; phylum Chordata; class Mammalia; order Rodentia; family Bathyergidae; genus Heterocephalus; species Heterocephalus glaber. The sequence continues at coordinate 9,104,078 of NW_028258327.1, forward strand.
TATAGATATATACTTGTAAGATTTGAAGGCAATAATACATTATATACATTTAAAATCAGTACATCCTGACATAATGTCATCAATACTCAAGGAGAAAGTCTGAATAGTTGATAACGTTGTTCAGAAAAAGAAAGTAAAAGCACGTCATAACGTAACATCCTTAAATATTGTCTAGTGTCAGATAGTTTTACCCTAAGATCTCTGTAGAAAAATAGGATTATGAGTTTTATAAATCTTGTGGAATAGGGAGTTAATGTTGCACTTGTGCTAGCTTAGAAATGCTGTAGACACTATGCCATAACCTTTCTTGGTATCAGGGATTAGCAGCAGAGACCATTTTGATCTTCAAATTGAAGGATATGTGCTTCAGATGGCTGCATGGGTTGAGTACTGAGGAACTGTGCTAATGTGGTTCACTTGTTCTACTTTTCTATTTCCTCATTTAAGCATCTTAAATTTCAGTGGAACATGAATTTAGCATACATCTTGCATTTGATTAGATCATATTTTATGTTTTTATGCATTTTAATCTAAGTTTGGCTCTGTGAACCTTACCATCTGTCTGGAGTTGTCATTGCATTTATATTTTTAATTTACCCCATTATATTTTTGACTAAAAGTGGTTTTATTTTTGGCAACTTCCTCACCTAGAGTCTTCTCACCCTCCCATCATCCATTTGGCACAATGCATCCAGAGAAGACCTTCTCAAGCATAAATTTGATCATATTATTCCCACTTGAATCACATATTCTTTGAGAATCTTGTGAGATCCTGAATTGTTCACCATACACACACACACACACACACATTTGCAACTTCCTCTTTTGTATGTTATATTTCTGTATATTCATTTTTGTTCCTCTTGTCATGCTCTGTTTTGCCTCCTAGATATACATGCTCTCCCCTCTGCCTGGAATAATTTACCCCACAATTTGCTTAATAAATTGATAGACCCCTTTCTTCTAGCTTCCTTATCATTTCTTCCAAGAAGTCTTTACTGACAAGCTTAGCATTTTCCCATGCAGTACACTATATGCTGCATTTGTATCAATGAAGAAGATTGCATAAAGTCATGCAGCACATAGTATTCTCCCTGCTAGACTAGAAGTTGCAGCAGGACACATAGCATCGTTCTTGGTTACCACTGGGTCCCTCACATCTAATCTAGGATTGAGCCATGATACGGGCTCAAGTGGCATTTAATGAATATCTGGATGAATTAATTTAAAATATAATAGAGTATACTAGATATGCGTTATCATTTTCTTTATTAAATACATGGAATCTTTAAAAATAAACTAATTAGAGACAAAAATCACATGTAGGCTACAGTCTATTTATTCTCTAGGTACAGCTGCTATGAATGGCTATATTTTGTGGACTAATGGGTGGTAAATGTAATGAAAATTATCTGAAACCATAAATTGGTCTTTGTAATTTATTCAGATGTTGTTATCTGAGTCTCAGTTCTTTATGGTAATGCTTCATTACATACAAAATAAATAGTTATCCAGACCTAAAAGTCAATATTCCAGTTGGGAGCTATTATGCATAAATCTACAAAATTGCAGAACTTTAAGTTTGTGACCAAACACATTATAAAAATAGCTCTAGGATTCATGAACCTTATAAAAATACAGTTCAGTGGCTGCTAAACCCACAATGAGAATTACAGCTCCAATCATAGGCAAGATCTTTGGAGGTCATCCCTATCCAACTCTGCTGACAATGGATCTTGAGAGTGGCCCGCCTTTTCTCCTGGTAGGGCACAAAAATGTTGTTTAGCCACTGTCCCAAAGAAAAACTGAACATGAATTCTAGAGTTCTATGGGGAGTCTGATGTTTAATGATATCACATGTGTAGAATCAGATTCTCTCCATGGCCATGTCTATATTATATCCATCATAGTGCTAGTCAGCAGTGCTGCTGTTTCCAGTGTTCATAGTTTGGAGGAGAATGTATGAGGCTTTGGGGACTTTACATACTTAATAAACATTGTCTTAGAAACCACTTTGTAGCATATAGTATGGTAAGAGTTGAAAACGCAATGAAGAATAAAGCAGAAAATAGAACAAAAATTAAAGATTGTTGTTGAGGGCTGTGAGACCATCATTGATGGGCTTGAGTGTAGAAGGGGGAGAAAGATGAGGACGAAATTTGCAAATGCTTCTTAGAGAGTGACATGTGAGTTAAAAATCAGAGTAAGCAACTACTGCAAAACCTGGAGAAATACATACTAGGCATAGAAATGGGTAAGTGCAAGGGTTTGGGAATGGAAAGGGGCCTGATGTATTTGAAGATAGGGAAGAAGACTCACATGACCAGAGAAGAGTATGTCAGGATGGAAGGGCATGAGATCAGAGAGGCATTTTAGAATTAAATGATGCAGGACTGGTAGGAGATTAGATTGTTCTGTACTCTAAACAAAGGAAGCTCTGGAAGAGTTTTATGCAACAAATTAACAACTGATTTACATATACAAAATTTCATTCAGGATACTATATGGAAAATGGATAATAGAGGAGCAAGATTGGAAATAAAAGAGCAAATAGAATGCTATTGTTGCAGTTTAGGTGTGAAATATGGCAGCTGAGATGACCAAATATATCATCAGGGGGCAGAATTTATAAGATTTATTCAAGGATGGGGACTTAAAGGTGAGGAGAACAAAGATTGACTCAGATCTTGTTATTTTAAGCAGCTTGGTAGAGCAAGTTCAGCTATTTATTACAATGAGTAAAACCTAGGGAAAGAAAAAGTTCCAGAATAAAGGAAACTTCAAAGGATCCATGTTGAATATATTAAGTTTAAAAGATACATGCACCTGAAGTCATTTGCTGACTCAAAGACAGTCCTACTATATGGGAGAATCTTGGTAAATGAAATAATCAGAAAGTCAAGCAATTGATATTTCTTGCTTATAAGTGAAAAAATACATTACTTCCCCCCTGGTAAGAGACATGTGTTTTGGATTATTTGTTATATGATGATGATAGATTTACATACAGAATCCTTCAAGAACAACATCCACATTCACACAAGACCAAGGATTTGAGGTACTATTGTGACTGTGACCTTTCAAGTTCTGGCTGAAAAATACCACTACAAGTCACTCTAAATCATTATAAAACCTGGTCTGAAATTCTCTCACTTTACTTGATTCTTTAAAAATAAAGTTACTTTTCTTTCAGTGCTTTCACCCCCCAAATTATTGCCTTTTTAAAAATTATAGATTTTTAGGACTGTTTTTAAAAGAGTATCTGGTTTAGTTCTCACTGAAAGCTGGTGCTAAGTGAGAAACATGGATCAAGTCAGTACCAAACAGAGACTGTGAATAATTTACTTAATGATTAGAAAAATATATACATGTTGTTCAAATTATGTGCCACCATCACTTGTTATGAAAAAAAACTTTATAGTGTATTAAAGGGCAAAGTTTAAAGGAATTTTTCTCCCTTAATACTATATTTCTTACAAAGAAATTTTCCATTATAAGAAAGTCAAAGTTATGACAAGAGATTTTTTAAAAAATAATTTAGATTTTCATCTGGGCTTTTCCTTCTATTCTTCCCCTATTAACTATAAAGTGGGATCTGTACTTACTATTTCAGGGTAAAATCAAAGAAAAATTTGTTCCCAAACAAATTCCACCCTACTTCACTTTTAATTCCAAAAGCTTAAGTCAGTTTTGCCAAGTATCTTGGAGAAATACCTGGGGTAGGAGAGAAGCGGGGAGGGGAAGGAGAGATATTGAAATTGGATAATCAGAATACATAACATTTGGATAAATTTGGATTTCAGATAAGCAAGGAATAATTTTTAGTATAAATACATTACAAAGATTGTATATGATATACCTAGAGTAAAATATTTGTAATCTTCTGTTTCTCTAAACTCATAATTTTTCCACTCAATATTATAGCATGCAATTTCATTGACAATATCATTCTATTGCCTTTATACACAAATGAAAACTCCATGGGATATAGATCATTTGTATACAGTATTTCATAACTTAAAGCTCTGAAAATTGTATTTTGTTGTTTTCTGGTGTCTAATTCTGTGAGCAAGTCTGGTATAGGCTTGATTTTCCTTATTTTATAAGTAAACTATTTACTTGTCTTGTTTCTTTCTCATTTTATTCTTTCCCCTGGAAGTTATTGACATTCAACAGGAGATGTCTAAACATTGGCATTTTCTATTCCTACAAGATAAACCCTGTTCCCTAGGCCCATTTGTCCAATAATCGGGGCTTCTAAAAGATATCTTATTGGGCCATCATCTCTCCTATGAAAGGCTTTCTCACAGGCAATTGCTCAACAAACACAGCTTCTTGCATCTCCCTGTTCCAGAAGTCAGTTTTCTCTAATGCTCTGCTTTCTTGGGCTGCTCCACTCCCAGGATTTCTATTCATCTTAGTTTTCTTCATTTTCTTGACAATATAGCTCCACTGTGCCAGTGGTAGCCAAGGCACTCAGAGTATACCATTGTGAACAGTGGCTACTTGGCTTTTTATTAATTGTTCGTATCTTCTAAATCAGTATTAATAGAGACTGTTGGCTCAAGTCAGCTTGGTAGCAAACAAGGGCACCAATTAAGTTTCTCTTCGCAGTAGAATGGTCCAGTTAGATAATAAGAACAAAAATGGCATCAGGCGTGCCATTTCTAGGTGTTCCTCTTAGATTCGTTGAATGAATAATGAGTGGGTTCTTGAATGAATGAACTTAGTATAGCATCTAACTCTGACCTCACCCCTCCCTATACTGGACAATCTTTAAGGTTCTTTTTAATCTGAGATTCTGTAATATAATTGTCTCCTACTTTGGAAAATACAATATGCATTTTGACTGACCTGTGAATGGGTTAGGCCACTGAAAAAACTTCCTTCTTCATTCAAGTGACTATTGCTGAATTCCACAAAGCTTCTAAGTTTACTAGAAGAGGCTAGCTCATGCAGGACACTCAAAACCACCCAGACTCTTCTTCCTCAAAATGCCAAGCTTGCATTTGTTATCCCCGAACCTCAGGAACCCACATTTGTTCCTTTCTTTCTTTGTGCTTTGAACTAACAGTATCAGCATCTCTTTTTTGGCTACATGCTGACTTTGAGTCTTCCTTCTATTGACTTCTAAATCCTGCAGAACTTCTCTTATGTTGCAAGACTATCTCCCTTGGAGTTCACATTTAACACTATGACTGTAATCCTTCAAGGGTGGTAGGAGCAGCATGTTCTGTGTAATCTGGTGTGACAGATTGCATTTCTTTCTGTCCACTTACTTCCCGGGCTCCTTTATTCTGCTATTCCAAGAGACTCAAATCCTACAGTGCTCCAATCACCATGGGGAGAACACAGGTTGCAGATGCAAAACTTCAGCCAATTCCCAGTGGAAAAACATTTATTTTCTCAGTGGTGTCTTGTTTTAACTAAGGTTCCCAAACTATTCCTGGGAATACTGGAATATAAGGCAAGCACCCTACAGATAGTGTTAACTCTAAAGGTAGGGCTATCCTACTGAGTTCTTCCTCCAGTCCAAGGATATTTGCATCCCAAAGGATGATGGAGGAAAGTAAAAATAGACTAGAAATGGGGAGGGCTGGCAGGATGAGGTGATCTTTCTTTCCTTGATTCAGGACTGGGAGTATTTCCCTAACATTAGACCCTCTGAATTATAAAAATAGGGTCATGACAGATTTGAGAAATCCATCTCACATGTGTCATATGTCTCAGGGTTCTTTGAACAGAAAATTAATTAATTAGGCTTTGAGTCCTCCTGACTCTGAATTTGGTTCTTACTCATGACTTCAGAGGAAATAAAATCACAAAGGAAATAGTCTCCCAAAAGAAATATTGAAAACACAATTTTGTCCTAGTAACTCTTTTCTTCAAGAAACAAACCCTGGAAAACTTTCCATTTCTAAAAACCATATGTAAAAAACAGAAATGTAAGATATAATAATATGTGAACTCATCAGTATTATAGTGTAAATTTAGTGGTTGGTCTTACATGAAATTGTCTAAAATCTGGCATCTCTATATCTTATCAGCTTTTTACATAACCTGTAGAGAGTTTGTCTTTATTAAATAACATTACTTTCTTATATACTGAAAATCATCTCGATCTTTGGGTCTGAATGTGCCTCATAACTCCATTCCCTTGCTCTCCATTCTCTTTATAATTATTCTCCTAAAAGAAAGAGAGCAATGATAACATCTGCCTCAGAGAAGAAGCCCCAGTCCATTTTGAGAGTACTAGCTGTATAGGAGAAGTGAAGGAAGAGCTAGACAAAATATTTTTAGGAGCTGGGGGAGCCAAAATACTCAGATGCAACATGGGGGAAAGAAGCAACTGTGAGCTCCTGTTATTTCTTTCTTTCAACTGGAAGCTCTGTTTATCACATTAACTAACTTACAAGTGTTTTTGAGTCCATTTTTTCTATATCCACTGAACAGTGCCTCTTCCTTCTATGGAGTGAATTGAGTGAGAGGGAGAATTGTAGTTTGCAAGTTTGTCTATGCATTGGAATGGTCTGAAGAGTTTGAAGAAATATTGATGATTGTGGCCCCCCTCCTTCCTTCACATATGATGATTTTGTTACTCTGAGGTATAGATTGGATTTTGGAATTTCTAAATTCCCAAAATAATTTTAATATGCAAAGAACTTTGGGAATCACTGTTGCCATGGCAGTCAGCCAGGACCAGGAACACATCATTTGGGTGGGTTAAAAGCACACACATGCCTGAGTTATGTGTCTTGGACTTTATGAGTCAGAAACTCCTGGGGAAGGGTTTGAGTTCCTGGAAAGATATCTGTGTCCAGCTTATTCAAGAACTGCTGGCAGAATCAGTGATTATGGGGAACAGTGTCTTCATTAGTATGTAGTAACATTAGTGCGTAACAAATGTAACAAATGCCTGAAGCACGTTTTTTCCCTTTCCCTAGTATTCCATGCCTCACAACCCTTCCACAGTTTGGACTGAGCATAATTCATTGCCCAAATATTCTCATTTAAAACTCACAGCCACTTGAGCATTTTCTGCTCTGCATTCCCTCAAAATATACACCCTCTTTTGGTGGGCCTGCATTGCCTCCATGCTGACATATTTCATGTGTGCAGGCTCACTTTGCAGTTTAGTCACAAGCTTCCAAAGAGTAAAGGACTGCTTGTGTATTTAGTTCAGATGTCATGTGACTCTACTTCTATTAAGGTACCGTATAGATATCATACATGTAGAGACAAGAAAGTGAGTTCTATGGATATAAATGTAACTGAAAAGTTTAAAGAAAAATCTACTCATTTGTACCCAATTCTAATGAAAATATTAAATATATAAGCCATTGTGTAAATGGCAAATATTTAATATTTGAGGATCTCTGGTGTTTTAATTGTACTTTGTATTTTGCATGGTGCTTTCACATTCTTCAACCTGTGTTATTGCTACCAAAATACAAGAAGTAGATAAGGCCATTTTATGGATGTAAAGATGAGTCCCAGAGTGAAATAACAACCTTTATTCATTTCCACTCCAGTCCTCACCTCTCATTCTTAAACTACAGGTTTAATCACCTCACTCCAATAGCTCCTCGTAAATGTCGTGTTCCAGACACCCAGAGCTGTTCACTGTTGCATAAACAGGACAGTATATTCACTTCTGTGCCTTCATGCACTTTCACAGTTCTATGTTTCTCAGCATAGACCCTTTGCCATCCTGTATCTCCACTCTCTTTACTGTCAAAAACTTACTCTTCCAATAAAACCCGGGGGAAAACATTTCTATTTGGTCAAACTTCTAAGCTCCAGTTTCAGTTCTGGCTGATAGCAACTATATGTTCTTCTGTACTCCAATTATTTTTATTGTATTACAATACATATAACAAAATTTACCATTTTAACCATTTTAGGTGTACAGTTCAGCAGTATTGCATATATTACATCACTACCCTTTATCTTCATAATCTTTTCATTTCATAGCATTAAAATTATATACACATTAGATAATAACTCCCCATTCCTCCCTTCCTTCAATGCTTACTACCCTCATTCACTTTTTTAATCTCAATGATTGTGATGACTCTCCTGTGAGTGTAATCATAGAGTGTTTATCTTTTTGTAACTGGCTTATGTCACAGCATAATGTCATTAATTTTTATACATATTGTTGTACTGTACACTGCAGAAATCTGTTCCTTTTACTTTTTTACTTTTCTTTTTCTCATTAAGTTTATTGGTACATTTTAGGTATACAATACAATGACATTCATCATTGGGACTTTGTAGCTTTACATAATGTCTTTTTTCTTTTTTTTTCCCCATTCCACTGTCCTCCCTTCAACCCCTCCATCTCTTCCTATTTACAAAGACTTTGTTTCCATTTTTCCTCTTCTCATATATTTTTCCCTTCCCTTCTTTCCTTTCCCCTACCCCTCCCAGTTCCCCTTCCCCCTTAGACCTTTTCTTCCTATATCACATTATCTATTATAGATTTTGATTCTTATTTATACTTTCAGATTCTTACACTACAGAAACTATTCGGTATTTACATATGTGTGTCTTATTTATTTCACTTAAGAGTACCACCTCAGGCCTGAGGATTTAGCTCAGTGGTTTCGCCGCCTGCTATGCAAGTGCAAGGACCAGAATTCGATCCCCGGTACAAAAAACAATAAAGTATCACCTTAACGTGCATCCATTTAACTATAAATGTCTCTAATTTCTCATTCTTTATGGCTGAGTAGTACCCCATTTTATTTAAAAAATATTTTTCTTTATCCAGTCTCCAGCTGATGGGCAATTGAGCTGTTTGCAAGTTTTAGTTATTACAAACTGTGCCGCCATAATTATGGGTGGGCATATATCTCTGTGGTATGATTCTTTTAATTCTTTTGGGAAGATACCCAGCAAGGAATAGTTGAGTCAAATGGGACCTATAATCCAAGTTTTTTGAGGTATCTCCATATTGGTTTCACCAGTCTGCATTCCCACCAACAATAGAGAAGAGTTCCTTTCTCCCCACAACCCTCCTAGCAATTGTTATTGGTTGATTTCATGATAGCAGCCATTCTTTCTGGGGTGAGGTAGAATCTCACTGTTGTTTTCATTTGCATCTCCCAAATGACCAGTAATGTTGAACATTTTTTCATATGTTTATTTGCTGCTTTTACTTCTTTGTCTGGGAAATGTCTGCTCATTCAGATACCCATTTTTAAATTGGGTCTTTAAATTTGGGGGGGTCTGCTTTTTAAAGTTCTTTATATATTCTAGATAGTAGTCCCTTGTCTGAGGAACAGCAGGTAAAATTTTTTTCCAAAATTGTAGGTTGTCTGTTAGCTCTGTTGGTGGTTTCTTTGAAGTGCAGAAGCTTTTTGATAAAATGAAATCCCAGTTGTTGATTCTTTGTGCTAGTTCCTGTGCTACTGAGGTTTTGTTCATAAAGTCTTTTCCTATTCCAGTCTTCAAGAGTTCTACCTAACCTATCTTCCAGCAAATTTAGTGTTTCTGTTTTAATATTTAGATCTTTGATCCACTTTGATTTTAGTTTAGTGCATGGTGATAGATATGGGTCTAGTTTTAATCTCTGACAGGTTGAAATCCAGTTTTTCCAACACCATTTATTAAATAGGATGTCTTTCCTCCAGTGAGGGTGATTGGCTCCTTTGTCAAAGATGAGGTGGCTGAGTATGTCTAGAGATGTTTCTGCATCTTCTAATCCTGAGACCTGATCATCAGGTCTGTTTCTTTGCCAATACCATGCCTTTTTTTTTATCACAGTGGCTTTGTAGTATAGTTTCATGTTGAGGATTGTGATACCCCCTGTCATGTCTTTGTAGTCTAGAACTGCTTTTGAAATTCTAGGTCTCTTCTTGTTCCAAGTAAATTTTTGGATTGTTTTCTCTCCTTCTGTGAAATATACTATTCCGATTTCAATTAGGATTGTACTGAATATATATAGCAGTTTTAGAAGTATGGCAATTTTTCCTTGATTGGTTCTTCCTACCCAGGAACAAGGGATGTCTTTCCATTTTCTTATATCTTCTTCAATCTCTTTTTTCAGAGTGCTGTAGTTTTCAAGGGAGTGGTCTTTAACTTCCTTCATTAGATTGACTCCTAGATATTTCATTTTTTTGGATGCTATTTTAAAAGGAATTGTTACCCCAATTTCTCTCTCAGTGAGTCTGTTATTTGTATACAAGAAGACTATTGATTTTTGTGTTGATCTTGGGTCCAGCTACTCTGCTGAATCTGTCAATTAAGTTTAAAAGTCTTTTAGCAGTTTTTTGGGTCTTCTATGTAGAATATCATGTCATCAGCAAATAATGACAGTTTAACTTTTTCCTTTCGTATCTTTATTCCTTTTATTTCTTTCACTTTTCTAATTTCTAATGTTTCCAGAACTATATTGAACAGCAGTGGTGATAGTGGACATCCTTGTCTTGTTCCTGATTTTAGTGTGAAAGATTTTAGTGTTTGACTGTTTAGTATGATACTGGCTGTTGATTTTTCATAACCTTTATCAGGTTGAGATAAAGACCATTTAGTCCAATTTTCTGTAGGGTTTTTATCATGAATGAATGTTGGATTTTGTCAAACACTTTTGATGCATCTATTGAGATGATCATATGGATTTTGTCCTTGATTCTATTAATATAGTGTATTTGATTTATTGATTTACATATGTTGAACTATCCCTGCATCCCTGCGATGAATCCCACTTGGTCAGGGTGTATTATCTTCTTGATGATCTTCTGTATTCTGTTTGCCAGTATCTTATTGAGGATTTTTGCATCTATGTTAATTAGGAAGATTGGCCTGTAGTTCTCTTTTTTGGTTGGGTCTTTCCATGGTTTTGGAATCAAAGTAACACGTGCTTCCAGGAATGAATTTGGAAGTATTGCTTCCCTTTCAATTTCATTGATGAGATTAAAGAGTAATAGGGATACTTCTTTAAATGTCTTGTAGAATTCAGCAGTGAAGCCATCAGGACCTGGGCTTTTCTTTGTTGTTAAATTTTTTATTACATTTTCAATTTTATTGATTGAAATTGGGGTGATTAGAATTTTTGTATCTTCTTCATTCAACTTTGGTAATTTATATATATCTAGGAATCTGCCCATTTCTTCTGTTTTCTATTTTATTGGAGCACAGGTTCTGGAAGTAGATATTGATGATTCTCTGGATTTCTCCTGGATCTGTTGTGATTTCACCCTTTCTATTTCTAATTGCATGGATTTGAGACTTTTCTTTCAGTTTTTGATAGGGTTGGCTAAGGGTTTGTGTATTTTATTTTATTCTTTCAAAGAACCAACTCTTTGACTCATTGGCTTTTTTTGTATCATTCTCTTCGTCTCCACTGCATTGATTTCTGCTCTCATCTTTATAATTTCCTCCCATGTATGAGCTTTGGGCTTGTGTTGCTCTTCTTTTTCTAGAAGCTTGAGGTTCAGCATTAGGTGGTTTATTTGAGCTTGTTCTGTTTTCCTAGCACGGGCATTCACTGCTATGAATTTCCCTTGTGGAACTGCTTTCATTGTGTCCCATAGATTCTTGTATGTTGTATTGGCATTATCTTTTAATTGTAGAAACTGTCTGATTTCTTCTTTAATTTCCTCTGTGACCCATTTGTTGTTCAGAAGAGTTATTCATTTTCCATGTGTTTGTGAAGTTCTTGCCATTTCTTATGCTATTAATCTCCGATTTAATTGCACTATGCTCTGATAATATACAGGGGATAACTTCAATTCCTTTGCATTTATTTAAACATGTTCTATGAGCTAGCATGTGGTCTATTTTGGAGAATGACAGGTGTACAGATGAAAATAATGTGTATTCTGATTTTGGGGGGTGGAATACTTTGTAGACATCTATTAAGTACATTTCTTCAACAGTTTGGTTCAGTTCTAGTATTTCATTGATGATTTTCTGTCTAGATGATCTGTCTATTTGTGACAGTGGGGTATTAAGTTCCCCTAGTACAACTGTATTAGTGATTGTTTAGTTTTTCATATCCATTAATATTTGTTTTATATAGTTGGGTGCATTAGTGTTTGGTGCATATATATTTAATATTTATGATTGTCATCTCTTCCTCTTGGATTGTTCCCTTTACAAGGATATAGTGACCTTCTTTGTCTCTCTTAATTGAAATCTGTTCCTTTTAAAGGCTGAATAATATTCCATTATTTTGTATCTTTATACAACATTTTGCTTATCTGTTCATCTTCCAGTGAACACTTGGTTTATTTCCATGTATGAGTTATTCTGAATAATACATCTGTTTTGACTTGTATCTAGATATCCCCCCAAAGCCTCATGCAGTCATAGGTGGGGCTTTTAGAGGTGTCTGGATCTAGAGTGTATGATGCTTGGATTAAGTGTGTGGTACTGGGATTAAGGATGTATGATTTTTTCTTCTTCCATACTGGGGGTTGAACTCGGGACCTTCCACTTACTAGCCAGGCACTGGAGCCACTGAGCTAAATCCCTGGCCAAGGATGTGTGATTATTAAATTAGTCCATTGATTGTTCTGGCATATTTCTGAGTCTGGATAATGGGAAAGCCCACCCTGGGTGTGAATGCTACCCACCCTAAGGGTATGTAGACTATAAAGAAGAGAAAGAGGGATGCTGTTGATTCTTGCTGCTTGCTTCATCAATACTTCACTGCTTTGCTGCCTTCCTGTTTTCTGTCTGCCATGGACTTTCTCCTCTGCGATGCCCCTCTGCCATGCCATCCTGGCTTGGAGACAACCAACAATGAACTGAAACCTCTACAAACTGAACTAAAATAAACCTTTCTTTCTTTAACCATAGGTGTTGAGTATTTTGTCACAGCAATGAGAAAAATTAAGAGAACATCTATGAACATAAGTATACCAATATTTCTTTCAGGTTCTGCTTTTAATTCCTTTTTTTTTTTTTTGGTTTGTTTTGGTTTGTACTGGTTTTTTGTTTGGTGGGTCTGGGATTGAGTCAAAGGCCTTATGAATGCTACTCAACCACAATACATTGAGCTACATTTCTAACCCCTGTTTTCAAATCTTTAGGGTATACACCTTATGTGGAAATGTTAAATCCTATAGGAATCCTATCTTTAACTTTTTTTGAGAAACAATACTACTACATTCCATGGCAATTGTACATTTTACATTCCCACTGTGCCAATTAAACTTGTCGATTTGACTGGATTATGAACCTCTTGAAGAAGTGATTATTAGATCAAGAGGCCACTGTCAGAATGTGCTGTTAGGAGGTGGGGCCCCCTTGGAGGTGGAAGGGTGGGTTCCTGGGCCTGTGCCTTTGAAAGGTGCATCCCCTGATAATGTCATTCCCTGTGTTATGCTTCCCCAAAACCATGAAGAGAAAAGCTATGCTCCACCACAGTGTTTCCTCCAGATGTTGCTAAATTTGTATGGTCCACTTATGGACTGCAGTTTCTGAAACTGTGAATCAAAATACATCTTGCAGGCATCAGGTATTTCGTCCCAACGATTGGACAGCTGGATGATAAACCCACTAAAATCACAACACAGAACATCACAAAAGTTTCAATTTCTCTCCATTTTCACCAACAATTATTTTCTTTTTTAGATAGTGTCATCCTAATGTGTGTGAGATGCTATTTCATTGTAGCTTTGATTCGCACTTTCTTAATCAAAATTGATGTTGAAAAGCTTTTTGTGTGCTTATTAGCTATTTATACATCACTAGAGAAATGTCTTTTCCTAGTTTTGAATCAATTATGTTGTAGTTGTTGCTGAATTTTAGGAGCTTTAGGAGTTTTGTAGATATTCCAAAAATCAGTCTTGAATACTATACCTAAAGCTATGAAAAAGCTTAGAAAAAACATAAAGAGAAAGATTAATAACATTGGATTTCTTGGATATACATAAGTGGCTCAGGCAGTGAAAAAGTCATAGACGAATTGAGTTTCATAATTTTAAAACTTTGTGCATCAAATGCCTTTCCACAGAATGAGAAGGTAACACACAGAATGTGAGAAAATGTTTACAAATAGTATGTCTGAGTTGGGCATGGTCATGCACTCCTGTAATTTCAGCTTCTGGGAAAGCTGAGCCAGGAGGATTACCTGGACAACTTAGCAAGACCCTGCCTCAGAATAAAATGAAAAGGGTTGGAAATGTCATTCGGTGGTAGTGCATTTACCTAGCATGTGTGTAGCCCTGAATTCAGTCCCCAGTACCACACACACACACACACACACACACACACACACACACACACACACTTATGCATGCACCCCACCTGAAAAGGGATTAATATATACTCTTTTCTTCATTAATTTCTTATGAAAGGAGGCCTCATAATTATTTATACAAGCTAATTTTTTATTTGCCATTAACTAATACAATTTTGAACATATATAAGAGGCCAAGTAATCCCTTGGCTGAATTATAGGAAGATTCATGTGTTCCATAGTGACTTAGAATTGGCAACTTCTAAAGTTTTAATATTGAAACTTCTAAACTTGAAACTTCTAAAGTTTCAATATTGACTGTTTCCAGATTTATAAAAGAATCACTGGAAAATTTCTTAATTGAAAATATTTCTGAAACGTATATATTTTAATTGTTAAAGAAATCTGCAGATCACACAACCACTTTCCCACTTGCTCTAGACACTTATCATGCAGCCAGTCAAGGTTACACCTGAATCAAATCTTAATCAGGAAGAGGGGCTGAATACAGTTAAACGTATGTGGGATTATCTATAATTTAAATTTTACTTCTATATGAAAAACATCCATTTATCCTATTAGTTATAAATTAGCTCCATAATTTAGAGTGAATCAGGATTAAGTATTTTGAGATAAACTTTTCTTAAAAACTCAAAACCAATCACTCTAAATACTGTTACTTAAAAGTACCTTACTAATTTATAACTTAGTTTTAGTAGAAGAAATTCTTCATCTTTCTGAATATTCAAGTTTTGTCAAAACTTATTATAATAAAGAGAAAAAATGGAAATGGTAATAATTTCATTAGCTAATATGAAGTTGTTTTGATAAAATATTTCTCTGGTAACAATCCACAATGATTTTCTTATTATAATAGAATTTAAGTAATCTACAAATGTGAAAGAAAAGCTCAATCTATAAAATATGCATAGAATTTAACAAAATTCAACATGTTTTTCATTTTGACAAGTTTCTCTTGGTTATATAAAGATTTTAAATGAATTTTGTTTTACTACTAGATCTTGAAATGTGTTGAAGTCACTCCTCACTTGAGATATCTAATTTACTTTCAGGTAAGATAATTCTGTAATCAATATTTTCTGTTGTTACTGGGAAGTCATTGAGTGATATCTAGAAATTGCTGTAAAATGATAGCCCCACCATCACCAATAACCAACACTTAATATGACTCATTTTAAATAACATTTCTTATTCTTCTAAAAGAAAAAATGGCAAAAGCTAAATGTTATTGAATGTAAACAGAAAGCATAAGTAACATTTTTGTTTCAACTTTCACTGGAACAAGGACTCGGCATTTAACTACATTGACCCATGCCAAATATGAATTCTGTTGAGAAATTGTATTATGCTAAACATCAATTCTCCTGAGAATTTTTATTGAATCAACAACTTTGGCCTACATAAGATATCAGCAACACTATTACTTAATTCTACCCTAAGAATAATCAGAGAATTCATTTTTGGCATCCTATATATAAACCAGTGTTTGGATTGAGTGGAATGTTTTCCCTGCCAACTTCTTCATCAATAAGGTAAAACATTATTTGGCTGGCTATTTTGACCTGAGGCCATGGTAGTTCTCAGCCAAATTTAGAAAATATCACAGTTCCCAATATATTAGTTTGATTATCTTTCCCCACTGAAAACACAATCGAAAGAAAGAGCAGATTAAGGATGAGGAAAATGGTTACAAAGTATACTTAAAATCTGTCACTCTAGGAATCAATGATGTGATGAATCTAGGATTGGTCCATATGACCACAAATACAAAAAGACACATTTTTGGTTTTTGTAATTCAATTATTGTAAGTTTCGTGAATATATTTGCCAATAGTAGTGGATTTGTTATATTCTATTTCTCTACCACATAAAGATAATTAGTTTTAATGCAGTTGGCTCAAATTTTTTATACTCTTACAATTCCTTTTAGTTTAAATGAATTATTATAGGGTTATATAGAAAAGTACAATATATCAATTGTTGCATTCTTTTGTTTTGTTTTGTTTTGGGGGGAGGTTTTGGTACCAGGGATCAAACTCGTGATCTTGTGAGACAGGCAGCAGCACCACTGAGTTAAATCCCCAGCCCCTGTTGCATTCTTTAATGCATTTTATTATGTAAATTTTCAACCATATACAAAAAGTAGAAAATTTTCCTGAATGCTTTTTTACCCATCACCCAGTTTCATGGCATTATCAATATTTTTCTTATTCTATTTCATGTATGTCCCATGCTACCTAATTTTCTAGAGTTTACTGAAGCAAATTTCATATATCATGCCATTTTACCCATAAAATCTCCAGAATGCATCTCTACTGTGAAGGATATTTTTCCCTATTCCATCATTTCATTATCACACTTCACAAAATTTACACTAATTTCTTAATATTATCTATATATACTCAGTCCAAATTCAAATATCCTTAATCATCACAAAGATGTCTGGTCACAGTTGATTCATTTGAATTCTGAATCCATAAAAGTGCTGTATGGTCATATATTACTTATTTTTTCTTTTTCTTTTTTTGCTATGGGGGATTGAACTCAGGACCTTGAGCTTGCTGGCCTGGTGGGGCCACTGAACTACATCCCTGGCCCCATAAATTACTTTTTGATGATGCATTCTTGAGGATCTTGTATTTTTCTATTATTATCCTTACTTCTTTTGTTTTCCTTTTATTGATTTCTTGGGAAAACCAGTTTACAGTTATTACTGAGTTGAAACTATTCTTGTGTTATTATTTAATTTGTCCTTTTAACTCATTTGTTTTCAATGAGAGTGATATATGTCCCCCAAAGGGAAAAATCCAAAGGACCACAGTACAAAGGCTGTGCATATGGTTTATAAAGAGTATTAAAATTTTATGGGTGACACATTTAGGACAAAATGCTTTTAAAAAAAAGCTTCTCTAGTGGAGGAATAATAAAGTTTGTGAAATACTCCATGCTTCCTAACTCTGGAAAAGTAGTATGAGATTTAGATATTTAATTAGATTCAAGTTTAATTTGGGGGGAAAGGAAAATAAAAAGTGATACTGTATGCATTCTATCATGTCTTATTGTTAGATTTCATGCAGATTTTGCATTTTCAGTGATGAGAACATTGTGCAGTAGGTTTTTGGTTATTACCAAGAGTTTTGGTTATTACCAAGCCTCCGCCTTCATTCAGTGTTACTTAATGATTTAGCATTCATGATGATCAAGGTTTGTCCCCATTATTTCACTATGGATAAAAAAAAAACATTTTTGATCCTATTTTTCTTCTGCATTTACTAGCTGAATTATTTCCATAATCTGAAATAGGAAGAAAGGGTCCAAAGGGGAAGGGGAAGGGGAAGTGGGAGGGGTAGGGGAAAAAGAAGGGAAAGGAATAAATACAAAAAAAGGAAAAACATGGAAACAAAGTCTTTGTAAATAGGAGGGGTGGAGGGGTTGAAGGGAGGGCAGGGGAATGGGGAAAATTAAGAATCAAGATATATTATGTAAGGGTACAAATCTCCAATGCTGCCTGGCATTATATTGTATACCTAAAATGTACCAATAAAATTAATGAATTTTAAAAAAAAGAAAAACTTTACCCTGTGGACAATTTGACTATCCTTAAATATAGTAGATAGAGAAAAATGCAGCCAAATGCTTGACTCTTTCTCTTTATTTATAAAGATTAAAAGAATGAGTTCCTATGTTACCAACTTCTAATGGGAACCAAGATAAATTAGGAATTCATGCATTTGTTTGTATTTGATGTGCTCCGATATTGGGCCTTTTTTTTTTTTTTTTCCTTGATACTTCTTTGTCTCATCTTAGGCCAGAAGAAATTTCTTCAAAAGGCTTTTCTGTCCATTTGAGAGGATACCTTTAGTGTTTGAACATTTTTTTCCTTTTTGGGAGAAGTTATTCCATAGCTAATCTATACATTTTCCGATGAAGATTTGGACTTACTATTTTTGAAGAAGTGCTGATGTCTCTTAAAACCTTAACCTGCTTAGGTGCTTTACATAGATTTGTTTTTCCATTGCTCTTCTGATTTTTTTTAGTAAGAGCTACTAAATAATAATTTTTGTCAAAACATAGAAACAAAAAAGGAGCTCATGCTAATATTTGGGGTCCAAGATCTTATTTTATTTTTTGACTAACTTCTTTGATTATATAATTATGTCATGTTTATTACTTGATTCCTCATGATATTGAGATTTCACATAATTGTTCGTTTGCTCTGTTTCTATCTTCTAGTAGTTTCAAAGTAACAAGGTCCTGAATATAATTAACAATAAGTTGAACAAATGTAATTTAATCTATCTTTGCTGTTCCTCTTTTAGATTTCCATTAAATTAGGCTTCATAAGGGATGTACAAACAAAACATTATGTAAATGTCAGTTATACTGATTCACTTCTATGTGTAATTCTGATAGTAACATGCTAAATGGCTCAATTCCTTTGTTTCAGTTTGCTTTTAATTATTAGGTATTCTTTGCTTTTTTAAAGAATACTGATCGTGTATATATTATCCAACTACAAACTATGTCATAAGGTACACTCATAGGTGTCTTGTTTCTATGGCTATGCTTTTCCCTTTTTTCTTACCTTTATCTATAGGTAATGTTTTCTTAGTTTTTATTTTGTTCAACACTTTCTTCCTTTTGAAGATATAAGCAAATAAGTATGCAAGTGTATACATATGTCCATTTTCTTGCAAAAAATTAGCATACTATAAACTGTTTTATGTTTTGCAATTTCCCTCAATTTATCCTGGAGATCATTCTATATACATACATATATATATATATATATATATATATATACACAGATATATACACATACAAGCATCTCTCTCTGTCTACACACACACACACACACACACACACACACATATATATATACAGTTGCCGAGTTCCTTGTATGTGTTATGTTATTTCATCTTTCCATCCAACAGTATGTGACTGCTTCTTCATGGCCTCACTGACAGAATTAAAATTTTATTATATTTTTGTCAATCTGATATGTGAAAAATGGTAGCTTGGTATAATTTTAACTTGCCTTCATTTTATTACCATAAGGACGAGTATTTGCATTTATTTTTCTGTAAAATATTTATTAATATCTATTGTACATTTTCTATTGAGCTTTTAGATTTTTTCCTTCTTTAAAATAGGAAATGCTAAAACTTCTAACTTTAGCCAGGACCCAAAGTGGCTGTGATCAACTAACCCTCTCCACCTCCAATAATAATAGTTGTGGTCATTGGGAATATACAATTATTTACCAAATAGAAAGATTAATTCAGAGTATACTAAATGATTTCATTTTTATAATTACTTATTTATCATTTCAGGGGTGTTATGTAATCTTCAAATCATTTTATCTACTTTAGCAGTGAATGAAATTGTACAAATAGAAATCTAGGTGAACACTCAATCAAGGAAAATCTGATGGTACATTATTTTTACATTACTTTTTAACTTTTGCAATAACTTCCCATAGAAGTGAGGGAAGCCCATCACATCCTTCATTTCAGATCAAGCTCTCATATACAAAAGCTAATTTATGAATGGAAATCACTTGGTAAATATACGACAATAGTAATATAAAATAAAATGGATATTTTGACATAGGAAACCTAAATGTAGGAACCTAAATTAAATAACTGCATAACCATAATTACAGCTTCCTGAACACAATACATAACTCCACCTTTTTGTCATAATAAAGGCAGACTTTTGCCTTTGCCCTGAGGAGGAAACAAATTGTGAGACTCTTGACTTCCAACCAATCGAATCCATTAACACAGTTTTGTTCTGAGGACATACTAAAGAGATCAGAGGTAAAAGAAAAATGATTGAAACAGAGGGAAACCTTTATCAGTTACACCAAAAAAACAAGAGTTGTAAAATTGGCCCACTTTACCTCCAAAATAAGTAGAAGGATAAAAATTAAAGTATGTATCCAAAAGATAATGAATTCCAGATTTTTTTTTTAATTTTCTTACTTTGTTGTTATGAACTGGTCTAAGCTAATTTGATTATGGAAATTTATAAGGTTCTTTTTTTGTATATTTTGAAAACCAGGAATAGTCCAAAGTAAGTAAATATGAACTATACCCCATAACTTGCTACCATGTTTATCATAATATGTTTATAATAGTATGTAATAGAATAGTAATTTAATAGTATATTTAAAAAATCACAAAATAGCCACATAGTCATATAAGTACTGTGTCCTTGCCTTGTTTGAAGTCTTGAAAAAAATATTTACATGAAGAATATAAGGTAAATGGGCTACTATTCTAGTAGCATAATTTAGCTAACCTTCTGTCAAATTAGATGACCAAGAGCCCTCTAACCCAATAGACACAGAATGGTTAAGGACAAGTCCACTTTGCCATTTCTAAAGATTTGACAAAGATCCATGGACTTTTATGTCTTGTTTGTGTAAAAATGGAGATGAGTCTACTGAGTGTCAGTGAATACATTTATATAGAATAAACTGATTTCACCAATTCCAATTATGGTACATTTTATTTTTTATTAGTACATGTTTTCATTTTATTTTAATTCTTTTTTCCATCATTTTTCTTCCCCTTCCTCCCCCCTCAATCTCGTTCCCACATTTATTTGAAAAATATCTCTGTACTTCCTATTATTTACTTATATATTTTTTTTCAGGTTTCTCATATAAGAGAAATCATACTATAAGCTGGTGTGTCTGATTTATTTCACTTAACATTATGTTGTCAAGGTGCATATATTTACTCATGAAAACTTCATGTTTATCTTTCATTATAGCAGAGTAATACTTCATGGTATACATCACATTTTCTTTAACCATTCATCTGTTGATAGATATTAGCTGTTATAAATTGTGCTGGTATAAACCTGAGTATGTATGTGCCCTTATAATATGATGACATTAAAGTAACTCTTCCAAAAAGATACTTAGAAGGGGGAATAGCTGGCTCAAATGGAATTTCTATTTTTTGAGGAATTTCCATGCTGATTTCCATAGTCTTTATTTTAGTTTACATTCCCACCCACAATGTAAAAGAATTCCTTTTCCCCCACACCTTCACCAGCCTTTATTATTATTTGATTTCTTGATGGTAGCCATTCTGTCTGCATTAGGATGGAATCTCAGTGTTGTTTTATTTGCCTTTCTCTGATGGCTTGCTGGGCAACCAAAATGTATAGTTCATTTTATTTGACTTTATAATCCATCTATTTTACCTGTGAAAGCTCATTTCTCCTTTAGGTTCAATAACACCACCAACAACAACAACAAATAGTAAAGGGTCATATCTTGATGAAAGCTAAAGAGAGTCAAAGTATTTTTAATAGCTACCACTGTGGTCTTCATTTGGAAAAAAAATACTTAGTGACCACTAATAGTATAAGATTTCCTGATTAGACAAATGTTTGCATCCAGAGTATGACTTAAATGGTACTTTGAAGTATTTATGGTGGACTACTTTAAAGTTAGTTATAGATATCATAATTATTTTGGAAGGAATGTAAGGTAATGTTGTTTCATTGTTCCTTTATATCCTACTTTAAAATTCTTAAGAATTCATCAAATTCAATACAAGATTTAATCTTGATAATAAATCATCATATTTCTAGGTAATGTATTTGTCTTGAAAATAAGGACATGCACATAACTTCAAACTTTACTTTCATAGGATTCTACTATAATTCCTTGCCCATGTTATTCCCTGTGGTGATGAGTATCTACTAACAGACACACATACAAAATAAATCTTCAAACACTACTTGTGAGAAATACTATTTTTCTAAATTTATAAACAAAACTTCAACCTGCTTTTATTGTCTCAAAATCAGACCAGTATCTGATTCCTTTAACTCCAGGCATAAGAGAATATAAATGCCATAGCATGTTTATATGTGAAGTATGTTTATATGTGCTGAGGTCAGGAGGGATGGAGGCATGAAGTAGGGAAAAGAGGTCTTAATGGAATCCTGCTCTAGGCTTTCCCTGACAATATTTCATTGCTTCTATTAGTTTTTCTGCTTAACTGCCGTTCAAGTTGTGCCTGAGGATTTTCAAACTGCAGAGTGGTTGTTAAAGGACAAATACTAAAGTGTTTCATGGGAATAACTAGTTGAAGTTGACCAAGATTAAAAAGTAATTTGTAAAGCTATTTTCTTCTACATAGAGCTTTTAAGTGTTAGACTATCATGCCACTACAAAAGAATTATCTTAAATGAGGTAATATGCTGTATTGCACTGTACAGGCCATAAGCAATTATGGAAGGATATACTGTTTTCACTTGTATTAATAAGGCTGGGCAGAATATAAAGAAATAAAATCTTGGAGTACATAACAACTCCTGAGGCAAATTGAAAGAAATTATGAAAGAATTCATTGTATTATTGAAACAAACCAAAATGAAATGCATTGTGACAACATGATATAAGTCAGGATAATATCACATCTTAATAACCAGTGCAGAACAGTAGAGAGACTTCTCCATTGATTTACTGTGTAGAAAATGTGACATGACAGAAGGCCCTTCAGCAGCCACGTCTTTACACACTAGTATAGTTCGTTATGTTTTCCTTTCAAGCATGTGACTGAGAAATCATCTGGATCACAGCAGACAGAAGCTGAAAAAGTTTGGCCAACAAGTCTTCTTACCCAGCTCTGTTCCACTGAGTTAATGCTCTGATCCTCTACTACCCAGAAATAAAATCTCAACACCAATTTTTCACTTTGCCATATAAACCTAGAGCTAATTACCATGGTGCCAAAACAAGGCTGCAGAAAGTATAATCTATTAGCAATAACTTGTGTCTAACAATATAATTGCATTGGGAATAATGAAATGTTCATTTTAGTACCAAAATTAATAATGTCATATCAATGGCATTAATAATTAAGGATTCTTTTTATAACATCACATCATTAGTAACAACTGCATTATGAACAATTCTATTAATATAAATAACAATACAAATAATATCACATTGCCTTTCTATAGTTACAATTTTGCAACTGTAATGAAATACTGTAAACATAATGGACAAGACCCTGCTGTGTCCAAGGTAAGGAGTTCTGCAAATATATTATTCTTTTAGATAAGTAAGTTTCTTTTTGTTTTCCTAGCTAGAAACCTCTTGAGAAAAAAGTCATCATTAAATATTTAGAAGGCACATGGAAATTTTGCTTAACATTTTTCAATTGTATGTTTATGAGGAAATGTTCAGATTGGAACAGTGCCTAGGAGTTTTCATTGTATTGGTTCTTAAGTTTTCTATTAGAATACTTTTTCACTTGGGATAGGTGTGACTTTTTTCTTTGTAATTTAAGCATGTGTTACATATAACATATTAATGCCTTAACATTACATAACATTTTATAGTCCATCTCCTTAACTTCTTGAGGAACTAAATCTCAGTCGTTCATTATAGATATCTTTCTCTTTATATGAGATTTCTCTATCCCAGCACTGTATTCTAACACATAATGATAGCTCTGGATCAGGTACAAGCACATAGCAGGTACAGGTCAAACCTGGATCATAGCTTGCTTTTCAAAAAATAATTTTCACTGGAACACAGCCATATCATTTTGTTTACACATAATTTATGGATGCTTTCCTCCTACAACAACAGAGATGCAGAGATTATGTGGTTTACAAGTTTACTTATTTACTACCTAGCCCTTTGCAAAAAAAGCTATATTGACTCCTAGTTAGTAGGCAGAAAATATTTCAAACATTTCCAAAACCCAGATAAGGAAGATAAAACGAGAGAAAAAAGGAATTAATAAAATATCCACAATCATACTCATGTTTATATTGTTATGTTCTTGTTTGAATGAGAATATATATATATATATATATATAAAATTTTTTTAGGCAGGGTCTTCCTCTGCAGTTTAGGCTGGTCATTACCTCACTATGCAGCCTAGGATGGCCTTGAACTCATGGTAATTCTCTTCCCTCAGTCTCCTGAGTACTGGGATTACAAGTATGTCCCACCACACCTGGCTAAATCTGTAATATTAAATTTAAGACTGGATGCTGAGAAAGATTTCAATAAATCCTTGTTGGGACAACAAAAAAGTACAAGTTTTATTTTATTATTATTTATGAAAGACATATCAAAACAATAATAACAATATTTTTCTTGAAAATATTGTTTTCTGTATTTTCCATCATCATTAGCATTAAACTTTGTTTATAAAATATTTTCTTCAGTGAAGTTCTAACTTTGAATTGTGAAAAATTTCTAAATCAAACATTTGTAGACAGAAAAGTTAATAAACTCTTTTACTACCCTTCATTAAGTTTCAATTTATGGCCAATTTTATTTCACCTGTATTCTGCATTGTACTAAACCTGTTTCCTCTCAGTTATTTTGATACAAATCATACGTATTAATTTTTAAACACTTCAGGAAGTAGACCTAAAAAGATATTTTTATTTACTATAACTCTAATACCATCGCTATATATAAAATTCACAGTAATTCCTTAATATTTAGTATGTACAGCTTCTGTCCAAAGTTCAAGTTGCCCTATAAATAATGCTACAGTTAACTGTTTAAGTCAGTGCTCAAATGCTATACATTTACAGAGTTTTTCATCTAGTTTTGGGTTTCTCAAGGCAAGTTCTTTTCTTGATTTTTTAAATTTACAATATTTTAGCATTTACTAATCACAGGGGAATAGAAGAGGGCAATACCAGACAATGCAAAAGTCCTGGGAATGAAGAGTAGAAAACTCAGGTGTGGTATGATGATCTTCTCAGGCATGCAGCTCTCTACCTCAGACAGCCTGTGCATACTCACTCCTGCAAAGTAAAAAGACAGGACATATATTGTTCTCAATTTTCCTTCTTGCAAACAGCTTAAAATCATCCCTAATGGGCATCAGCTGATTCCCAGGAAACAAGGAGGAATTATCAACAAGCGTTCTGTGGTACCTGGGATGCTCTTCCTTGTACACATTCCCTCCCAACTCTTCAAATGTATGTGGGTGACTGACTTGGCCCTTGGCCACTCCTAAAGTTTTATAGGAAACAGAAACTCACAAGTCAAAAAGCTACATAAATGAGGTAGATAAATACCTTGAAAATAAATCAGGACAACAAAGGAGACAGTCTTTTGAAGCAGAAATAGAAAAATAGACCAATAATGTAAAAGAAGCACTTTTACTTATTTTAAGAGCCTAAATACTATTTTCCATAGAATCTGTACCATTTTACATTCCCACAGAGAGTGTACAAAAGTTCCAATTTCTTCATATCCTTTCAAATGCTTTTCTATTTTAAAAAATAATAGACATTCTAATGTGTGATATTTTGTTGTGATTTGACTTGTGTTCCTGAAGTATTACTGATATTGTGTACTTTTTCTTATACCTGTTGGCCATTTGAATGTTTTCTTTGTAGAAATGTTTCTTCAAGTTCTTAATCTGCTTTTTAATTGCATAATTCATTTTTAACTATTGAATTGTAATAATTTCTTCTGTATTTTATAAACTGACCACTTATCAGATACATGATTTGCAAGTATTTTCTTCATTCTGTATATTGTCTTTTCACTCTGCTGATTATTGCCTTTGTGATACACAAAGTTTTAATTTGTATAGTTCCACTTGTCTATCTTTGCTTTTGTTTCCCATGCTTTAAATGTCATCTCTATGAAATTAATCTCAGATCAATGTCACAAACCTTTTTCTTATTTTTTCTTTTAAAATTCTTGTGTTGAAATTTATAAACCACTTTATGTTGATTTTCTTAGAAAAGAATCCAATTAGGGGCCGGGGATTTAGCTCAGTGGTTTCGCCGCCTGCTGCGCAAGCTCAAGGACCCAAGTTCAATCCCTGGTACCAAAAAAACAAAAAAGAAAAGAATCCAATTAAACTCTTTCAGATGTAGATATCCAGTTTTCTCAACCCTATATGTCAAAGAGTTTATTTCTTCCTCAGTGTGTGTATTCTTCGCATCCTGTTCAAAATCAGTTGACTATACATGTATAGGTTCATTTCTGGTCTCTACTCTATTTCATTGGTCAATAGATCTATCCTATGCAACTACCATACCCTTTTAATTATTTAAAATTTGTAATATATTTTAAACTCATGAAGTGAGATTCTTCCAGATTTTTCAAGATTTTTTTTGGCTATTCAGGGTCTTTAGTATTTCCAAATGAGTTTTAGAATTTTTTTCTATTTCACTAAATTCCATTGGGATTTTGATAGAGTGTTTAAGCCACTCAGCTTACACTTTTCTACTATTCTGGCATAAATTAAGATATGCCATAAGAAAATATTATATCTGCACAAAATGAATAAACACAAATTAAAGTTTACAAAAGAGAACGCATTTAAATGTTTATCCATGGAAGAGATTGGCAGTGAGAAATGGGATAAAAGAAACTGAGTGAGTGAATGAATGATTGAAACAAGAAAGAACATCATGTAAACCAATGTAGGGGGAATTATAGGTAATTGTGATTAATTACACCTTGTTCACTTAAAGAAAATAAACACATGGATTAAATGAAAGGATGATAAATAAATCCCCACATATTTCTTTTCTTTAAATATCAAACTAGGTGTTCCCTGAATCTCTGCTTTTCAAATGTACTTGTGTTGGGATTTACTTGTCGTATGTGAATGTCTAATATGGTAAGTCTTCTGAATGTCACCTAAGTTGTTTGTGATCATATAAAAGTTTGATGAGTGAATGCTTGGAAAAACAACAAAAAACCCCAAACTAACATGTTCTCTGCCTCAAGAAAATGAATAGAGTGGCTCTCAATGTCTTATGATGATGAAGAATGCTTAAAAACACAGCTAGTTTCTACATAAAAGTGAAGTTTATTGCTAGAGCTAAAAGGCACTGATATTTTGACTCCATAAAACACATTATATAGAGTTTTTCAAGAATCTGAGTGATTTTGCTTTACTGTTGCAAACCATGAAAAGCAAACTGCTGTAAGTATGTGTGGTGCTTCTGCAGGTAAATGTTCTTAGAATATTGTATTTTTACTGGGAGGTGAAGGACTGAATTCTAATCTCAGTGATTCTGGGAAAGTCATTTTTAATTTTGTCCTGGTTTTTCCACCTGCTAAGAAATTCTGACAATGGCATTTGAGATGGAACAAATTCATTTTTATAGGATGAGTCTGTTTTGTAAAGGAAGGCTGCCACAGGAGAGTTTTGGTCTATAAATCTGTGTAATATGATTTACCAATCAGAACAATGCAAAATGTGAGCTAAGGGGTTCACACATGTCTCCTTTACTGAGCAATGTCTTTTGAAAAGGTTGTATGTGAAATCAGCAAAATGGGTCCGTCAGATAGCTGTCACTTAGGTAAAGTCAGCTAGAGGCCAAGCATGGTGGAACTGTTGGAGAAGGAAGTAACTGCGTGTATATTTGCCCTCTATAGTTGGAAGGGCAGAGTAGTAAAACTAGTCAGTAAGATTCTTTTTTTTTCTTTTTGGTACCAAGGATCAAACTTGGGACCTTGTGCTTGCACAGCAGGCGCTGGAACCACTGAGCGAAATCCCTGGCCCCAATAAAACTAGTCAGTATGTACAGTTAGAAGTACTTAAGCTACAATCTTGACTCTTCTTCTGTGGGCACTTTGGCCTCTTTTTCTATCTCTAAGATGAGGTTAATGGTACCTACCTGAAAAGCTTATTGTACCATATTTTAAAAAGATAAAACATATCAAAAAATTAGAGCAGAGTTACCTTTTCAATTACCTGATCATGCAGTTTTCTTTTCAAGACAAAAAGGTACAGCAGTCTCCAGTCTAGTTTTTATCTTATATCATAAGGGTCTAGAAATAACTTCTAGAATTAATTTCAGAACCTAATATTTCTGCTTCCTTCACAGTCATTTTCACTTCCAAATAAGTTAAGTTCGGGAGCATTGTCTACAGAATAAGAGCAGTTAAAGGAAGATGGTGATGAATTTTCACCTGATTTCCGTATCTTCTCTTCCAGTCAAGCACCTCCCTGTTCTGTTCATGTCTTGAATGCCTGACATCTTAACACCTCAACTTCCTTATTCCATTCTGTATGCTGCTCTTGCCCCTATCAGCACCTGCCATTTCTTCCTTATTCTTAGATTCTCCTGTATTCTGGTCAGCAGAAGATTTTATTCCTAGAATTGGCTTTTGGTATTCCACCTGTTTGATGTTAGAGCATGCTAGTGACCCATCTCCTTAAGAACTTGATATTTATTCCAAATATGTGTAATTCACCTACCAGAAGACTCATTTAAGGGAAGAAGATCTTCCCTGGAAAAGAAAGATATGAAATTCTGGCTATTTTACTAACTGTTGTAAAAATACAAGTAACAAAACAGGGAATAATTATATTTTATTGGCCCGTAAGTTGCAGTCTGTTTGTAAAAGCCTGGTTTGATTGTGCCTAATGACTTTTTTTTATAAGTCTAATAGAGCTAATTTATCTACTTGGCTTAATTTTTTAAAGATAAGGAAGAAGTTGAATAAAAGTGAAATGTATACTTAATCTACATTTACAAAATGGTTGATATGGATTAAATAGACACATATCAGGTGATAAAATATAGTACTATTTGAACAAAATATATTAGCATGAACTTACATTCTTGATGGAGGGAAGGTCATCTATAGTAAAACACAGAAGAAGAAATTGTGAATACATGGAGAAATCTAGATATTTGAGAGACCATTGGCAAAATACATGATATATATAGTTATATCTATATAAAGATGTATCTATCTATATATCTATATATACATATCAAAGGAGAAATATGAAAAGAGGTAACCACTTAATACATTTAAGATATAAAAATGGGAAACTTACACAACCAATTCAAAGAAAATAAATACTAACATTGGTCAATAAAAACAGTTATTAATCTTTGTTCATGATATACTTTCTCAGTTTCCACTACTTGTGAACAACTATGAGCTAAAGGTGTTAAATGAAATATTCCAAAAATAAGCAATATATAAGCTTGCAATCACATGTCATTCTGAGTAGTGTGATGAAATCTCACATTATTCCACTCCATCCTGTCCAGGATATTAGCCATCCCTTTGTCCAATGTATCCACACTGTATTGCTACCCACCTATTAATCACTTAGTAGTCATTTTAGCAATCACATTACTGTCAGGTATCACAGTGCTTGTGTTCAAATAACCCTAATGTACTTGCCTGAATACATTTCATTACATAGTCATTATACCATGTCACATCATCATCATCATCATCATCAAGCAAAGAAGAACAAGGAAAATAGTGCAACAAAATTTGTTTAGAGGTAGAGATAGAAGGTTAACCTCACTCTTATCCCAGCATATTTTTTGTAATCCTTCTAAAGTATTATTAATTATTGTTAATTTCTAACTGTACCTAACTTAGAACTTAAACTTTATATAAGTACATATGGGTAGAAAAAAACATAATATATGTAGGTTCGGGGCTATTCATGGTTGCAGGAATCCACAGGAGGGTTTAAGACTGTATTGCCCTTGAATAATGGGGGATTAGTACAAAATGATCTTCGCCCACATGAGTACTCAAGAAAACAATTTCATTGTTACTAATTACAAAAGCAAAACTTAAAAAGATTGATAATATCCAGGGATGGAAAAGGCATGAGGAAAATGTGTCCTTTTATACCCTACAGGCCTCTGGGGAGCACATTTGGCAATATCTATCCAAATTCCACTTTCAGATACATATTTTAGAGAAATCCTTACACATAAATGTATGATCATCTATAGGAAATTAACAAATAACATAATATAGCATTAACCTGGAAAATTAGGCAATAGGCAAGAATGATGAGAATATATGCTTGTTCATGTAGAAAATTCTTCAACACAGGTGTTAAGTAGAAAACAAAACAAAACATATTTCAGAATAGACATGCTGTTTTAATTTAAGCAAAATTAGAGTTAGAAGCTAATATTTTTTCTTTTAAGTCCATAGAAATATACTTATAGAAAATTAAAGGTGTGAATGACTATGAAAGCACTGAGAAGGAAAAGAATGGCAGAAAGCAGTCAAGGAAAGCATTACTAATTAAAGTATATTCTTAGTTTCTTTCATAAATAAAGAGGAAATTACATAAAATAATAAAATAAGACAGGATGTATGTCAAACAAAAACTTACCAACTTCAAATTAAAGCCCAATTTTCAAAAGGTAAATGAGTCTTCTATATGTTTAGATGTTTGTAACACTTGCAGTAAAAATCAAGTCCTGACTCTAATGAAACGTGTTTTTAAAAGAATGAGAGGAATGTGTTGGGATATGGAGAATTTTCATTGTGTTTTAAAGTTAAATGAACATTATACAAAGAGCACTATATAGTAAATAGATAATAAGTCCACATAAGTGGCAGGAAGATGAAATACAATGACAAAATAATTTATCTGATTTTTTTAATAACCATTAACATGTGGTTACCTATAAACTCCTGACTTGAATTTGTTTTTAATTAAAATCCAAGAAATGCTTCAAAATAAATTCTATATTTGCTTTAAATATATTCTTCCATTTAATTTACTGTGAGGAAGCATTCTAGGATTCAAAGAAAAAATGAATTTGATGAAATACTTCAAGGAGTTTATAATCTAACTAAAAGTGGCAGAAATAAGCAACCAGCAATGCATGACTTATAATTTAATTGAGCCACAAAGACAACGGGCACAGATGTTATTATATAGAGGGTTTATGCATATTTTGTAACAATATTGGATTTCAACAATAATCTCAGGACACAGTTATTGGAATAGGAGTAAAGAGGCTATCATTATAGAAGCATACAGTAGGAAAAGATGAATTCTGCATGTAGAAATTGGGAAGAAAGTGATATTTAAGATTGATTTTGTACAGCTGAAGATGGCCGAGCCAGGTTTCAAGCTTTAGAAGAACTTTCTAAGTCAAGAATGAGGGAGAGAAATTTCCAGGTATTATGACTGGAAGGAAAAAGGCCTACTGTTAGATAACTAGCTATGAAAGCATGTGTGGGAGAGTCAATTGGGAAAGGAATTTGAGCCAGATCCTGAAAGAGTTTGAACTTACTTAATGTGTAGTGGGGAGGAACTGAAGGTCAAATGGGGGAATTATTTTAATAGAGCTGAGAATTGTAAATGTTAAAAAGCTTTAGTCAAACTAGAATTTTCATCATGACATTTTTACTAAAATATCTTACAGATAATAGATATTAGCTACATAAATGAAAAATACACTGTCCCAAATTTATACAAATTATAGCACCAAAAATTAATACATTATTTATTTAACATAATCATTGACTTATCATTAGTATAACCCAAAATGACAAAGTAGCATATTTAACATAAATATCATGTTATTTAAGAAAACAAAAATTGAAAATTGTGAAAAATGTTCCTCAGGGATCAGCATTAAAGCCAAAATTTCAAAATTAGCCACTGAATAAACACTCTGAGCCTAAGTAATCATTTACAAAATAAAGCAGTAGCTGTTTCACAATAATGTTACAAAGTTTAAATAATTAAATAATCTCTCTAAAGTCTTTAGCATAGGGCCTGGTAAATGGAAAAGCTAAATGCTAGCTATCATCATTGGCGCAAGTATGAGAGTGCAAAAGCCAGGAGCTCTCCTTGGTCCTGACTCAATTTCAGGACTATCCCATGAGCTAAAGGAGGAGAATGAAGTCAAAAATAATTTTCAAGTTAGCATGAGACAACTTTTTTAACGTCAGAGGATCCTCTCAATTTGGACAAAAAGATCCATGATTCAAGATTGTATGAAAATAGGTGCATGATAGCAATTTCTCTCTATGTACTTAGATATTTCCATTGTATTGTCCGGATATTGGCGGAAGCTGACTGGTTTGGACAGCACCACCCTTGGAGATAGCAAACAGCAAGATGGCTCATGGCTTTGCACTTCTTGTAGCTTCTATTGCCTGAAATCCTAAGTTTTTAACACATGCGCATGTTTCTATGTTCATCCAAGTGACGATTTTAAAGCATTAACTTGAAATACTTACATTTAAAAGCTGACAAAGGCAGTTTGATTATTTCAGCATTTTTATACTGGTAAAAATTAAATCTGCTTTTGTTGGTAGGAAACAAAAAGAAATATAATCTTTTTAAGAGTACAAACAAATAAAAGGTAAGGGAGTTCTCATTGTTTACAAATAAAATACTCACAAGGTAAGGGAAATACTTATTTCACTAGATATTCAACCTGTACAATATACATTTAAATAGCCACTTTCCTTGGTATCCATCCTTGAAATATCCATTTAAATAGCTTTTGGCTGAGACTACTTGGTTTTTAAAATAGTTCAGTTTTCAGTGCCAAATATTTAGGATCCATTTGCTATATATAAAAAAAAAGAAAAGAAAAAGGTTGGGCAATGTTGT
Source organism: Heterocephalus glaber (assembly GCF_053883595.1). Taxonomy (NCBI): domain Eukaryota; kingdom Metazoa; phylum Chordata; class Mammalia; order Rodentia; family Bathyergidae; genus Heterocephalus; species Heterocephalus glaber. The sequence continues at coordinate 9,136,688 of NW_028258327.1, forward strand.
GTTTTTTGAGATACAGTAACATGACAGAAAGTGACAAATGGGTGAATGTGTCACAATGAAGCATGATATATTACTGCGGAGTGATATGCTGATACTCAAAGAATCCATAATATGCATCTTTCTTTTTATTTGCTGCTACAGCAGAGGAGATTATTCTTATAGATTAAAGGACTACTGTCACATTTTAGGTAACAAAGTAAATGTATTTCAATACATTAATATTTCTGTATAAAATTATCATGTGTTTTTTCTGAACAAAGTTCTTTAAATTTCTGGGGAAAAGTTCTTTTTCTGGATCAGTGCATAACCTGCTGACACACTACTGATCAAATTTCAAAATGAGAAAAAATATGAAAAGGCTCTATTTTATGAGAGGATGAATTAAGGTTTTGGGAGGGGTTTACTTTTCATCATTGCTAAGTTTTGCCATAATTCTAAAGTCAATTTGTGTTACAGAAATTTGAGGTTATTTGAAAAAATCATTTTAGGGAGCAATTTGTAAACTGCAACTTTGTTCTTTGAAATTTAACAAGGTAAAAATCTCATTACCACCATTTCTACTGTATATACATAAAATAACCTATTGTTGGAATAGGAACAATTTATGATTATGAAGAATATTTTATGTTAATATTTTAATCACCATTTATTATTATCACTTCCCTTCTCTCCCTGTAGAAATCTACTTTAGCTAAAATGTAAGATTCTGACCCTCATCTGTGTTTACCATTGGTCCAATTGGAACAAATTATTTTTCTTTCACATATAATCCCCCATGAAAATGTGAAGTTTTCTCATCTCATCTGGACCCAAAATGAATGAAACTTGACACATTTACTTAAAGGAGATGCTTAACTATATCATTACTGTATGAAACAATCTAAGGTTGCTTATGACATTTCACAGTATGTGAAATTCACTATGAATTAAAGTAAAATGAGTTACTAATAAAAGGAAACATAGTTACTTGACCTATTTTTCCTCCTTATATTTGCAATGTAGTGGAGATAAAAATGATGAAGCCAGAATTCATCAGTGTCTCTTTGTTAAGCATTTAATAGCAATCCTTTTCTTATTGAATGTTGACATAATTGGTCATGTGTATTAAGTAGAAGAGCTGTAGAGTATTTGTTAATATGTAACCTTTGGCTAAACAGTTTATTTAAATAGAAAGTATTAACCTGAAATAGAGATGCAGATTTTCACTGAGTTTAGTCTATTTTAAATACAAACTCTTGCATGGCAAAAGTAAAATAAAGAAAAATCATATCTATATTTTAATTTTTTCTACTGAAAATAGAAATACTGATGTTCCCATAAGACTTAATTAGGCAAATAATTTTATGGGTTTTTTTTAGTATCAACTATAATGTTTTGGCTAAAATCTCCAGAATTTTTACTTTATAGTAAAGCTACATTTTAAAATATTACTAAAAATATTAAGACAATGGGTTTGTAAAGCCATATCTCACTTTATGTTCTTACTGCATTTTTTTCCATTAAGTTTATTGGTACATTTTAGGTATACAATACATTTACATTCATAATTAGAATCTTGTACCTTTACATAATGTATCTTGGTTCTTATTTTTTCCCCATTCCCCTGACCTCCCTTCAACCCTTCCACCCTTCCCCATTTACAAAGACTGTTTCCATGTTTTGAAATAGGAAGAAAACCTCATTTTAATATGTATTTCTACAACTAAATTTTCAATAGAAATTACCACACTAAAATTTTAGCTTTCCATGCAAACTCTCATCTGTTTAATTACTCCACTAATTAGAAGAAACAGTGTGACTTTTTTGATAATTGACACATATGAAATGTTACTGCCAGTTTTACTTTGGAAACTCTGCAACAGAAAGTTGATCTCATAGAACTTGAGTGCAGAATATGAGTTACCAGAAACAGGGGAAAGATATGAGGGGTTAGGAATGATATTTTATGGGTATAATGTTATGGTTGGATAGGAGGATTATGCTCTTTTGCTACTTCATGGTAGGGTGACTATTGTCAATAACAATGTATTGAATATTTCAAAATATCTAAAAGAAAAGATTTTCAGTATTCTTATCACAAATAATTTATACATGTTTAAAGTGGATAGGCCAATTATCTTGATTTAACCATTAAAAACTGTACTTATTGCACCCCATAAATATATATAATTATTATGTATGAAATAAAAATGTTTAAGTGCATATTAAAGTAACCTAAAAAAAGGTAATTCTGCTACAGATTCTTAATGTAGAGGCTCAGTTTATGCACATTTTACTCATTCTCAAGTAAAATGATATATTCAATCTCTGATAAATTTGGAAAGCCAGTGCTGACTACATAAAATACTGTATTTTGCTTGCTTTGCTTATTTTTAAAGTAAATGGTAAAATACTATAGATCTGTGATACATTATATTGGTGAAAAACACATTATAGATACTATGCTCAGTGAATAACCAATTTAAGGTTTGAAAACTAGTAAGTTATCAACTCATACATATCCTATTATGTGCTAAATAATTAAAAGCTTTTCAAAGATCAAGAAAAAAAAATCAATTTAAATTCTACATCTGACTTCTGCTTCATGAATTGTCTAAACTATCTATGGATCAATGAAGTAATTCTTTTAGTTTGAGTAGTGTTCTTCCCATTAATATAACATATTGTTATAAACATTTAATGTTACTGAAAAATTTTTAACTAGTTTTTATTTCAAGATTTTACGTATAAATGAGTATGTATGTTCACAGGAGAGTGTCTAGAAAATGCTGTTACTGAAAAAATAAAAGAATTCAAGTAATTATTTCTTACACTGTACCACAAATGACGTTCTTAAGTTTAAGACATCAAAATAACATAATGCAAGAAAAAAATTAAGATATTTATAAATATGATGAGAGATATAAAATTATAAATGCTTTTGATTTAAAAATCTTTGTTTTTAAGGCTTGGTAACCATAGTTTTATTTGCATGTTCTAAAAGTCAGGCCAGGTATGAAAAAATGTTAGAATCTGACTCTGGGCTTGGGTTTACATTATATGGAAGTCAAGGAGATTCAGTGTAGTTATGAGAAAGCTATTTATCTTTTGGAGGATTTTTAGAAATTTGGACATTTTGCTTGGAAGGAAGGAGGTGGTTAGCCTATTCCTATCTATCACATCTATCAGATCTCTGAAAGTTCTGGAGAAAGACTCTGAAAATATTGAGGAAGACCAATTTATGAAATCAGGAAACGTTAAAGCCTAACCCATGGAACTGGAGATTAATTATTCTACAATGGAAAATTCATCAATTCATTCTTTGAAATCTTAATTATTTTGAATTTAGTGTTTCTTATGTTGTTTTTGTATTAACTTCAGTGAATTTTCATAACTTTCAGAATAAAATCCATACTGGTTTTCCTGGCATAAGAGCATTCTGAGTCTGGGACCTATCTCTTTTTCTCTAGTTTCTACTTTCTACATACATTAAACTCTTCGAATATATTTAAATATGCTTTGCCCTCTCATCTGTCTGCCCCTTGAAAGTGCTACTTGAAGTGTCCCCTCATTTTAAACTTATCTTCAACCTTTCCTACCTTACCTGCTTTTAAACTTTATAATTAAGCTTTATCTACTGATGATTTAGATCAAAAGCTGTAGTTATCTTCCCCAATCACCCTTGGGTTCTTCATTCCCCAGACAACTGAGGCATCCCTTTTATGTACTCTTAATACTCTTGGTTCACATTTCTATTAATGCAAATAATGATGTACTATAGCCATTATTTTACTTATATTCATGCTATGCTAAAATATACTTCCTAGGGCTATTACTTTTAACACTAAATTCCTAATTGTTAGCTCTCGGCACAATGCTTGACACAAACAAGTGTTTGGAATGATTTGCTGAATAAATCCTCACATTGTCTATCCATTAGAGAAATGGCCATTATGGAAAGGAAAAATTGAGAAGCTATCAAAAATAAAAGTAATCACATCTTAGAAGTCTTGGAGGTTTGATCAAATTTCTTACAAAAATAGAATTTATCCTTGCAACAGGTTACAATACCTAATGCATATGTTTAGAAAAACCACAATCCGCATTCCCTAGAAATGCTGCTATATGTGTTTTTAAGAGGAATATACTTGCTTCTAGTTGTTTCTTTTCCAATTCCAATTTAACCCTTCCCATATATCTTGGAGATCTCCAATTAATACTTTTCTTCCTTGAGCTTTTACAGAACCCATCAGGAAAGAAGACACAGTCTTTTCTAAAGACTAATGATAAACTCCTTTTAAAATAAGTTTTGACTTGAATAGTAAACAAAACCCACAAAATTTACCATTATAAGAATTTTTAAGTGTACAATTCAGTAGCCTCAGTGTGCATTCATTAATCTCTAAAACTTTTTGTTGTTGTTGAAAACAGAAGCATTATATCCCCTGCACTCCCCCTTTTTCTGTACAAGTGACTGAACCAAATGCACTAAGATGCATCCCCAGACCTTTTCAATTATTGATTTTGAGACAGGGTCTCACAAACCTGCCAAGTTGCTCAGGCTGGGCTCATACTTGTGATTCTCTTGCAGTAGCCTCCCAAGTACTGAAATTACAGGCATGTGCCACCACAACCAGCTTGAAACTCTACACCCTTAAAGTACAATTCACCATTTTCCATTAACTTTAGTTCCTATTACTGCCATTCTATGTTCTGTTTCTGTGAATTTAACTACTTCAGATACCTCATGAAAGAGAAATTATATAATACTTATCTTTTTGTGATTAGCCTATTCCTCTTAGTATAATGCCCTCATGATCCATCCATGTTATAATTTGTGCCAGAATTTCTTTTCATTAAGATTGTACAACATTACACTGGGTATGCATATATCATATTTTGTTTATTCTTTTAACTAATAGTGGACATTTTGTTTGTATCTGTCTCTTAGCTATTGTGAATAATGTTATGAATCTAAGTGTGAAAATATTTCTTGAAGACTCTATTTTCAATTCTTTTGGATATACATTGAGAAGTAACATTGGTCAATCATGTAATAGTTCTGATTTCAATTTTTTGAAGAGCCATCACATTGTTTTCCATCGTGTTTATACCATGTTACATTCATAAAAACATTGTAAGAGGTTTTGATTTATCCAGAATCCTCCTACGATTGCTATTTTTCTGATTCTTGTGTTTTTTATATTAGCCATTTTAATTGGAGCCAGGTAATATCTCATTATGGTTTTCATTTTTATTGAACTAGACTCTCAGTTATTTTTTGAGCTACTAGACCGAGATAAGGTTTCATGAACGGATAAGTTTTAATAATTTCCGTAACAAAGTTTGAGTCTCTTCAGTTGTATCCAAAAGAATTCTGTCTAATATGCTGTTCTGTCCTAATGTTCCTCCTTACTTAAAATTTATATGTGGCTTTTATATGATACCACAAACTGATCCAGTGGCTGGTCTTCTGTAGTTATCTGGAATCCTTTTTTGGAAAATTCAAAAGTACCTGCTATTATTGTGGAACTTTTAGTCAAATTTTGTTTGAACAAACCTTTATAAAACTGCTTTATCTCAACATCTAGCTGGCAGAAGCTCTACTGAAGTCTTTAAAGTTTACTTGCTTTAGGAATGAGGAAAAAGAGGAAAAATGAGGAGAAGCAAAAGGAGGAGAAAGAGAAAGAAGAGGAGCGAATGAAGAGCGGAAATTTGAGGAGGCAAGGATAAAAAGAAAGAGGAGGAGTAGCAGAGAAGAGAGGGAAAGTAATCAGTGGGAGGAACAAACATGAAACTTGGTATTCTGGAGCATTTTATGCATTAGAGTCTACTCTTTTCTGTATTTCGCATATAAGAAGGGGTCTACCAAGGGGCAATGAAGAGGAGTGGATATTGACACCCAAAGGTAAAAGTACAGGCTAAAAAGGAAGATAAGAGGATTCCAGCAGTAACCACAAGCATTTCTTGATTTTTAGATTAGTTCTTATCTATTAGTTTTTTACTATGGTCCTCTTTGACTATACCCCAACCTTCCCATCCTCTCATTAATTATATCATAAATTTTGTTACATCAATATTCAGTGTTTTCATTATTATAACCTTGTAACCTGAGATCTAGGGCAAGAGGTATACACCAGTAAAGAGAATACTTTCATTTTTTTACTCCAATAGTGTTTCTATTAAAATAAGCTCCTATGCATTTTAAAGCATATAGGCAATGACAGGTATAAGGAAAATGTTAAATGATAAATACTTTTATAGAAAAAAAATGTTTCAACACTTGTTAAAATAGAACTAAGATTGAGGATTTAGCTCAGTGGTTCCACCACCTGCCTCGAAAGCTCAAGGTTCCGAGTTTGACCCCTGGTACCAAAAGAAAAAAAAGATAGAACTCAGACTTCATTCGAGACTATTACAATAGGAATATCACAACAGGAGAGACCGATGACCACTCATTTCTGAATATAGCAAACATAGTTGGGCATTTGTACACAGGGATCAGAGTGTAAAGAAAAGTTGTGAGTGGATGGAAAATTACTAAAAAGAGACATTAAGCCTGACATGGTGGTATACTCCTGTAATTCCAGCCATCTGGGAAGTGGAATCAGGAGGATCATAAATTGAAGGGTGGGGGGAGAGAAATGGTGGGGGTATTTCTATAAACTGACTTTTCAGGATACTTACTAAGCCTGGACTAGAAAGGCCAAATGAAGGAGGAAAAGAGAAATAAACAGGTAAACAGGGCTGGGGTTTACAAGAGAAGGAGGCACACAAGATTCTTGTGAGCAAAGAGAGCCATTGTTATTCTGAAGTAAGATAAGCTATGCCATTATATTATCAGCTATCTTCCTATAATATATTGTTCTTACTCATTGGAGACCACCTAAATATTTTTATGTTTACATTGTATGTTTACATGAGTTTTTATAAAGGTTTAATTGTCTCACTGCATCATGGGTGATATCTTACCATACCTGTTTCATTCATTCTGTAAACATCTCTGTAAGTTTAGACTGTTTCTTATGTTTTCTTGTGTCAACAATAATATTTGAGGCTGCCTGATGTTTATTTCTGTGAGTATGTGTTTATGAAATATTTGAATTACTGTTTTACATGATTAAAAATGGCCATTATATACTCACACTAAGAATAAAAACACATTAAAGTACTCAAATGATGTAGAAATATTTTATATTTTCAAAAAATAAGTAGGTTTGCATGAGAAAAAAATCAGAGCAGAGTAAGACAGTGTTTCTGAAAAAGAATCAGATATCAAGTTTGTACATTATGAATTTTTATATTTACTACAAAAATTGTAAGATTTTATCACATTTCATGATATCAATAAGTATATTATAGTGAATTGAATGTTATGTTGAGGTGATCATAACTCCATTATATGAATTGGTGTTCATAGGAAAATATATTTTTTTAAAACTATTATTAGAGAAAAGTAGTGCACTATAAATAATAATGATTTTAAAATGTCCATTAAGACTTTTGCTGTTATAGGTCTGACAATTTTTACTGCTCCTTTCTAATTTTTTGTGTGAACATTTTCACTTTAGAAAGCAGCTACCAAAATATCTCTACTTTTCCTGGATCTCAGTGTTACGGTTTTACACATTGCTAAATCTCAGGCTGATAAACAGATTCAAATAAAATTTGGTGATAAAAGAAACAGTACCTACTGTATACTGAGTATGTTGATGGCAACTTTCAGCCAAATGTGAATTAAAATGGCTAGGTTATAAATCCCCTGAAAATAAGGTTTATAATGGAAATGCTGACAAGCATTTAACGATAGCAGCAGTAGCTGGCACCACTGTAATAAAAGGACTTAAATGAAAAAAAATGTATGCCTCACAAAGGCATGCAGATTTCAGGGCAAAGCTATATGCAGCCTCAAAGTAAGGATGGATGATAATATGCCACAGCAATTACAATTCTTCAACAAAGAATCTTGAAATTCAGCTTCCAATCATATTGTGAAAGAGTTTTAGGAAAAACCTGAAAGCAGTGTTCTTCAGTTCTATTACTCTGGGACCATCATCCTCTTATGATTATATTTTATTTCTGCTTTAGGGTGAGAGCAGAGATGAGTCTAGTTAGAAACTGACTCCCATGAAAACAAGATGGATATTTCAGTAGCCAATCCTTTGCAACTCTCATATGAATGAATGATTAAAGTGTTGGTTAGCTATTACATAAGAGAATACAAACTACATCCTTTCAAGGACAGCTAAATTTATATAGTCATAAAGTTCAGAGATCTGTTTCTTTCAAGTCCCTCTCCAGAGGGGACAATAGCCCTGAGCAGCTTCTCTAAACCATCTACAGTTTGAAAGTTCACTATCTGATTACATCCAAACAATAAATTACTACTTTTTCTTTAACACCAAGTCACATATTAATCCTTTATATTTTTCCTTCTAATTTGAAATTAAACTCAATGCATTTCTGAAAAGAAATGAAGGTTAAAAGTACTATGTTTTTTCTGACTATGGCTATAAAAAAGGCTTAAGACTGCTTAAAAAAAAAGACTTTAAAAAAATCTCTTCATAAATGCCTGTAGATCTCAACTGATCACTAGTACATTCTTGTTTCCAGACACCTGTGCCCTGGGTTACTTTAAAAGAGATCCATTCTATAATTTTTTTGACAAATAACAAGCTCTTTGGTTATTTTGGAAGAGAATCTTCCCCAGGAATTGGATAAAGGTATACTGGTGTGAGTATCTGTATGTTCTTTTTTCATGCCTCTAAATCCCACACAAACTGTCAAGGTTGACAATCCAAAACGATAATCAAAACTACTTTTTACATTTTTTCTTGTAACTGCCGCAGGCAAGTTTTAAAAGATATGCTAACAAATCCCAAAGAATATCTGGTATTAAATATTTGATATAACCTGAAATGAATACTGCTGATGTAAAATGTAAGTCATATAGCTCTTTAATTTCTTGTCTACAGGTAAAACTATATTTTTACATTTATCTATGTGTGTGCATGAATTATTGTATATTACTTAGAAGATGTAAATACTTTGATTAATTACTTTATAAATTATATATGTATATATTAATTTTTATTCACAGAAGATTTGGGAAAAAATAACAAAATAAAATTGTTGTTGATTTATAAGTTAGCTTATCCTAACACACTAATACTAAAAGCAATATATGAAAACATGACCCAATTGTTTAAAATAATTTAAATTTAATATTTTTCTTATATGTTTCATGCATTTACTGCTTTGTATAGACCCAAATTATGCACAGTGAATTTTTACAAATTACTTAACATATTAGTGTAACACTAACCAGAGTAAGCAAAGAACATTAGCGGCACCCTGGAATTATCCCTGTTTTCTCATCCTAGTAATTATCAACTGCAAAAGTAGCCAGTTATCTTAGTATAAGTCTCTCAAGAATTGGCTTTAAAATGAGAGTTTGGGTGCAGGTGGCTTATTAAAGAGAATCCAGAATTCCCAACTGAGAGTAGAATAAAAGAGATAAGAAAAAGGTCCATAAAATGAGCAGTGAAGAGTAGGTTAGCGCTATGAGCAGCTGAGTCTCGAATCTTATATAAATGTTCAGAGAAACCATACAGAACATTCCCCAGAACTGAGCACTGGAGGACCAGGAGACTCTGTTGATCAACTGACTCCTCTCTCTGCTTTGCTGAGGGTTTTAAAGAGAACTTCTCTATCTGAACTTATAGTTGGAGTTTAAACAGTCTGAACAAGCTCTCCTGTGGCTATTGAGAGCCTTAGACTCAGAAAAATAGAGGCAGAAAGGAAATGGTGTTATCACACTCAAGTGAACTGAGTAGATATAGAATGTGGTATCAATAGTTTCTGCTCTACCAGTACTATAGACTTTAGCACAAAGATTAGTTTTTCCTAATGATTTTCAATATTTATAATTGAAAATTTGAAGTTGTTTATTTTGGGTATGATTTCTTTAGCTCAATATCCTCTCAATGAGCTATCTCATGCTGCAGATAGGAGATATTAGTTGCATTACTGTATGGTATTACATTATTTGAATATGCTACTACTTATTTATCCATTTATCTAATAATGGACATTTGTATCATTTCCAGATATTGGCTATTTGGACAAAGCTACTATGAAACTTCTTATATTTTGATACACCTCTTATGCATGGATTTCTGTTGAGTGCTTATCTTGAAGTGCAATGGCTTGTTTATAGGCATATATATGTTCCACTTTAATAGTTTCTGTCCAACATTTTCCCAAGATTACTACGTAGTTACATTCTCTTCAGTTAGTTGGTGAAAGTTGCATCATTCTCTTTTGGCTAAGGAACTTCCTTTAGCATTTAATTTCTCTGGGAGACAGTCTCTTAATTTTTGTTTGTCAGAAAATATCTGCATATAGAAAGAAACACTTATTTTTGAGTTTGCCTTTATTTTTTTCATAGCGTTAAAGTTGTCATTTCAATTTCTTCTGGTTTTCATCATTGCTATAGAAAATTGGTTGTCAATTTTGTTGTTTCTTTGAAGCTAATGTGCTGTATCATTTTGCTCAGCCATTTTTAAGAGATTCTTTTTGTCATCCCCTCTTTTTCTTGATCATGTTTTCAAAACATTTTCTTGGATGGAGTTGATATAGTTTTATACACACTGCTCTTAGTTCCTTGAAAATATTTGAATGTGTGATGTGATTTTTTTGTCAATTTTTATAAATTATTGATTCTTGTATAATCCAATATTATTTGTATCCTAGCCTTTTTCTTTTCCTTTTAAGACTAATTATGTGTTAAAACTTTTCTCTAAGTTCCATTTTATGTGTTATATTTTCTATATTCATCTTCATTCTTTGTTTTCCTTCTGTACTCTTTCTTATTCTATTGCACCATCTAGAGTGTTGTTAATTATCAATTGGCATATGTAAAAAGTAGGTCAAGAAATTTAACTTCATTTGTCTCATCCCTAGTTCTGCTTTATACTTAGTAATTGATTCCTGGAATCTTCTTTAATAAACCAAAATTTTTCCTTTTCATTGATGAAATTAATTTTATTTCTTTATTTATTTAGTTAGTTATTTCTTAAAAGTTGTTTATCTTCATCAGTCTAGCTCCTGGTTATCACATACTATGTATCTTCGTTACTTTTCCCATCACTGGACAAAACCAACAACCGCAATGTAAAGGAAGAGAAGTTTATTTTGGCTCAAGGTCTTAGCCCATAGTCAGGTGTATCTAAGACAGAAACAGTATGGTGGAGAAAGGGAATGGCAGAGTAGAAGATGCTCAATCAAGCTGTGTTGCAGAGAACACAGAGAGGAGCCAGGGAGGGAGACACACCCTTCTAGTAACTCCCAATGACCCACTCCTTCGGGCCTGACCTCATCTCAGAATGTGAAAATTTGGAGGGGCATTTTAAATCTAAGCCTTAATAATATGTAAGGGATGGCACAGCAGATGTGAGTGTATCAACTGACTACTGTCAGTATCTTTACTTATTTTAATGCTTCTTATTTTATATCCTTTTTCTAATTATTCTATTTATTGACTTTAAAAAGGGCAATTACATCAGGGAAAAGGAAATAGTCTAATACCATTGTCTCTATATCCTTCTAGAAACTTCCTACCTACCTGATATGAACATAGTATTTCAAAATAAACTCGTAGACTTGTGCAGACCATTATATACTTACTTAATTAAATTATACTTTCATCTGAACAATATATATCCATTTTGTATTTGAGGGTAACATGATACTGCTTTTAATATTTTTCTTCTCTATCAAGCAGATAGTTCTCTCAAAAGGGAAACATTTTAGTGTATTAACCTGATTATCAAAAAAACTGACAAATAAATTACATTTTTAATGAAGAAGTAGTATATGACCACCAGGGTCAGCACAATCATTCTTGTAACTGAACATGCTGAAAATCATTAACTTTTATTCAATTCACCAATGAACTATTGTTGCAAGAAAATCTGACACTCAGATTCCAGTGGAGGTAATCTAGTCAAGGGTGATCGGTTTCCTTGCAATAGAAGCACATGGGGTCATAACCGGGTAGGAATACTGAAGTATTAATTTTAACTAAATGATGGATATTCATTATGAGAAACTCTTGGTGTCTGCAGTCTCAATGGAAAGCATATACTTCTAGAGTCCACATCTTTTTCTACTGATAAAACCTGAGAAAGATTTGAGAAAGATCTGAGAGGGTAAGAAAGAGCCTACTCTACAGGGGAAAAGATATTGACAAAATCTTAGCTTGTTGAGGGTTATTCTACCTCCTCTCGCCCTCCTATCTCATATACATGTGGGAAAAAGGAATATCACTAGATAAATATTTGTAAAACTCACAGATGAGACAGAAGCCTATTAAAAAGTGAGATTTAAAATAGAAATATGTAAATGTTTCCCTCCCCAAAACTTTATCACGGTATCAATAGGTCACTAGTATATTAACAGTTTATATAGCTGAAAGAGGCTCTTTTTGAATACAAAAGTATTTAAGGAAGCTCAAAATCAAGACCAAAGTGAAAACAAGAACACTACAGCATATGAAACCTCCAGTATCTGTACCTACAGAAAACATTAAACACAGCTCAAGAAAAACATCAACTGGGGAAATATATTTGCAAATCATATGTCAAGTAAAGTACTACCAAAAGTATACAAAAACCTTGTAACACACCAGTGATTGATTAAACAACCTCTATTTTAAAAATGGGCCCACGGACTAAACAGATAATTCATTAAAGAAGATATACTGGCAGCAGATAGTATGTGAAAAGATGCACAGTGCAAATTAGAAGAACTATGAGAGATACTCCAACATACTTATTCAAATGGATAAAATTTCAAAAAGTGACATCACCTATTGCTGATAAGGGTATGGAGCAAGTCAAGGTATACATTAATAGCATTAAGTTTTGTTGGTAGAATGTACCTTGATGTAACAAGATGAGAGCAGCACTTTACCTCTCTAGTCTTCCCCCTGCAAACCCAAAAACCTTGAACTATAAAAAAAACTGACATTCCAAGCTAAAGAATGGTATACAAATGACCTTAGCAGTACTTCTGATAATTATCAAGATTATTGAAAGTAACTAAAATGAGAAATGGTCAAAACCAAGAGAAGCCCAACGAGCTATAAGAACTAAATGTGTTAGATCTTGGAATACAAAAAAGAGGACATTTGGTAAATATTAAGGAATTCTGAGTAAAATCTGTCTAGATTCTAGTTAATAATGCTGTATCAATATTAATTCCTTAGTTGGGACAAATATCCTGTGAGGATGTTGGGTGTTTGGTGAGAATTCTCTATACTATCTTCACATTTTCCACTTGTAAACCTGAAACTTTTTAAAGTAAAAGTTTGTTTTATTTTTATTACTTACTCTTTTTAAAATATCAATATAATATTTTTAATGCCTACAATTTCTTGTGTACATAAGTTCCAAAACATTCACCTGTACATGGAAAAGTATATTCTCTTGTCAACAGCACCAGAAAACAAGCTAAGCTATGTAAAGTTTTTTTAAACTTGATTTGTCCATTATTTAAAAGACTTGATGGACTTAATAACTCCACAGAAATCTATATTCCATTCTTATACACTGAACACCTGAATATTTATTCTATCACATCCACTCACTCTATTGTTTTTTTGGGGGGTGCAAGGGATTGAACTCAGGATCTTGTGCTTGCGAGGCAGGCAGCAGAACCACTAAGCTAAATCCCCAGCCTAGCACTCACTCTTAATAGGGAAGATTTTGAAAGCACAGAATAATGTGTTTCTTTTTCTCCTTCAACATGGAAATGAAGGAAAACTTTTATGGAATGCGTTAAAATTCATGTTGTATTTACTTGTTACTGGAAACAGTGAGCCCAGTGTGTTCTCTTTTCTTTTTCTCCATTTCTCTTTACTTCCCAGCACTGGAGATTGAACCTAAATCCTTGAGCTGAGTTACATGCTCGGCTCTTTTTTAATGTTTTTTTTTTTTTTAACAAAGTCTTATTAAGTTACTAAATTGCCAGGGTTGGGCTTGAACCAGTGATCTTCCTGCCTCAGTCTCCTAGAGTGCTAGGATTACAGCCATCTGCCACTACACCCAGGTAACCCCAGTGATTTTTGAGAAGAGATAGGAGAGTTCTCTGAAATATGGTGATAAGTAATCCAAACTTAAAGTTATGCATTAGTCTGCAGATGTGTCACAATTCCCAAAAATGATAAGGCTAAAAATTAGGGTCACAGTTCCAACCTCTAAAAGGAATGACAATCGCAAGAAAAAGAAACTAAATCTGAAGGAAACGGTCTTGCGGCCAAGGGCTCATGGAAAGACATGACAAGAAATGAATTAAAAAATTGCCAGCACCTTAGGTCTGGACTTTTGTTGATTATGCTTTGTTATATGACGACTGAAAGCATAACAGCTCACCTGCACGTGGAGCGGGAGTACAGTAGACTTCCTTCCCACTATTAAATAGTTGACTTTTCTAAAGCCAGTGACCAGGGCTTACAGATTGAGTCAGCCTTTTAATACCTAGATTAACATGTCCTACTGGTCAATTCTTGTAATCTCTACTGATTAAAATATACTTGTCAGCCATTGATTTTATGAAAAAATATCGTTTCTGGGCAAAGCTAACCAATGATACCACTGCTCATTTGCACTGGCTACTTCTGGCTTCAATTTGGCTTTGAGATTTAATTGATAATCTCTGATCTTTTTATATCCAATACCCTATGCTTTTCCCATAATGTTTACCCTGAGCATCCTAAACTAATTGACACTCCTTTGCCTTTTCAGGTGCTTTCTCTGAGACCTGGTATTCCTTCAACACCATATCAAGCTCAAGATTTTCTTCAAGATTTAGCATATGTAGTATTCCCTTGAAGTAGCTTTTTGTGATTACATCTCTTTTAATGTCCTACAATACCAGGACAACATGTTTCTTAATCTCCAATTTTATTATATAATACTCTACCAAGCAAAGATCTTTGTATTAGTTTGGATGATAATATCTTCTGATTCATATAGAATTTTTATTGCATGTTTATTGTAATGCTAGGTGATACTCTAATAAATATCCCCTTTTTTTCTTTTGTGAAAACTTCTTGGCACTTATTAAGCACTGAATAAATATTTAGTGAATGTAATTGTAGTATGTTACAAGACCCAAAGAGATAATAGTATATGACTCACTTTGTGCAAGCATGATTATCTTTTCATTTACCCATTTTTCATCTAGGTTTATAAAATATTAGAATATAGAAATTAAGAACATGGGGTTTAACAGGTTTTTGGCTTCAATTTTTTGCCCATAAATGCTCTCTGTGATTTAGTATCCTTATCTCCAAAATGAAGTTATTAATAGCATCTACTTTGTATTTAGAGAGCTACACATATTACAATTATAATATAAAAATTTGATGAAAAGTATCCTATTCTTCAATTTGAGCACACAAGTTAAATAATATATACCTAAGATGTACCTAATGGTACTTGGCAAGTATTTACCAAAAATATGTGTTCAATTAATAGTCATCATCTATTTCTTTATTCCCTATTACTTTAGAGTGACATGAGCTTTTACTATGATAACAGAAAAGCATCTGTGATATATTACAAAATGGAAATATGGTATCTGTCTCCCAACAAAAAATCTGCATCCATTGTTTGCTCCTAAGCACTGCATATTTGCTTGGATAGAAGATACTGGAAACAAAGCTATTTTACCTATATGAGGTTTTCCAAATATACCTCTTTAAATCATTTTGATGAGATTCATACATCATATCTTACTTCTGAGCATTGATGGTAAAATTTCATATCCAAATCCTATAACCAATAAATTTAGATAAAGTAGTAACTTTTCATTTGGAAGGCTGCATTAAATTGGAGATTTGCAGTGTGTTAAGAAGTAATGGAGCAAAGAAAAGGAAAAATTTTCGTTTAATTTTAAAATAAATTGTATAATTTATAATGTTAAAATAAATTTTATAATTTAGGTAAAATAATATAACTGATGTTCTTATGAAGATATGAAATAACATAAATATTTAGAAGTGTATCAATATATTTTTAAATGGGTCTAATTTGGTAATGTTTTATATATCTAGCTCATGTGGGAAATACAATTTCACAATTTAATTACAGTAAAATTTAAATAAAAAGCAAAAACTAATTCAGCATAGAAGTAGTTACAGTCTGTATAGTTGAAGATAGCTTCAAAATTCTGGGTGTTTAGCTCTTGACTTAATTAAAACTAAAAAGGTCAGCTTGATTATCAGAAACACTGTGAGAGATGAGGGTTTGACTATCATTACTTTTGAGCAGAATCTGTAGAAAATTACAATCTAAAAAGGAAAACCTATCAGGTATGTATCAGTAGCATTCAATTGAGTTAGGAATAGAAAATAGAGTACAAAGATCTGATAGCACATAGAATCAAGAAAAATATTTAGTGTACCTTTATGGCTTTCCACAACTAGATGTGGTAAGAGCCAGAGATATGTCTATCATACATTTTGGATACTGTCTTTGGTAGGTGTCTTATTTGCGATGATTATCTGTGATATAGATCATTTTTAGGTATATAATAATTACAAATAATTTCATATCCTTAATATACAGTCATGGATGCTATAGAAAAAAGTTAATGAAGGAAGAATGGATTTCTTGAAATGTCACTTAATTCATTTAGCAATAAGAGTGATGAGGAAAATTTTATTACCTAAGACATGGCTATGGTTTAACCTGCTCACATTTATTTTTGAAGCTATTCCAATTATTGTTTATGAATCTTCTCCCCTGAACTTATACACCATACCATATTAAAGTTTAATGTAATATGCACTACATTTTATGTTTGTTTTACAAATGACTGTACTTAATAAACAATGCATTATTTAGTTTGAATCAACTAACTGAAGAATAGTTGTGGTATAGGAAAAGAGAATTATAAAATAATAAGAATAGGTCATTTCTATGTTCTCTCCAGTTCCAAATTTTTCTACCCTACATGTTCCTCCCAACCTCTAAATTTTCAAAGAAAACCTTCATTGTTGAAGCACAACACATTTTGTTACCAATCAGTATGCTATGGGGAAAAACCCTGATAAAATAGCAGTTAGATATTAATAAATTGTGATGACAAGTTAAAAATATAATGCAATATTCTGACTTCAGAAACCATATAAAAACAGGAAATCTGGTTGATGAATCACAGTCACTAAATTTTCAAAACAAAATTAAAACAATGTCCATGAAGCCACTATGTTGGACATAAAATTTTGGAAAATAAGATTCAAGTTATGAAAGAATTTCATTTTAAATACAATCATATTGTAAAATGAAAATATAATTCAATAAATAATATGAAAATATCTCTATAGACACTGCATATAATTTTTAGTTAGCTTCTGTGTAGTCTTTAATACTTCTTAATAGTGTTTTGCAGAAATAAAATTATATTTAAAAAGATAGATGATTTGTGAATACTCCATTAGAGATCATATGTTACTTTTCTTATGTGTTTATTTTAATATTATTTTGACTTGCAGAAATTTCACAAGAATACTTCTAAGACTTTAATAATAAACCCTTTATCCATAACTAATTATTTATCTTTGGTCCCAATTATGTATGATTCTTTATTTAATCTCTACATATTCTACTTGAGCTGTTTGAAACAGACTTAGAGACATGGTTCTCTGCTACTTCTAAAGATTTTATTGTGTATCCTGAATAGCAAAAACATTCTGTTAACCTGTCTAAAATGATCAAAACCACAGAATTACATAGTAATATAGTACTCTTATCTAATCTGGAGTTCATATTCAATTTCTGTAAATTTATGCAAGAATTCATTTTATAACAATTTTTACCAATGAACAATACCAAATTATACATCATTATGGTGTTTAGAATCCTTTACTGTGGTTACTCTGCATTCTTTCTTGACCCTGACATTGTGCAGAGTATAGTTATTTTGAAAATGTTACTCATTTTGTGTTTGCCTAATATTTCCTCATAATGAGATTTGAATTTTGTATCTTTATCAGGAATAACACAGAAATGATCCCCCTTTTAGGGCATTTTAACAGGAGACATGAGACTTAACATTAATAATGCTAACATTGACCATTTCATATATGCTTCATTCATTAAATTTCCTAATCATAAACCTATTGGTTTTTTCACTTGTAGTATATTGACATACTTTAAGTATTATTTGTGATGAAATACTTTATATCTACATAATCATTTCCCCTAGTTAAAATTTTAGTCACTAATTCTATAATCTATTGATAAATTCCAATTCCACCTTATTTTCCATAAGCACTGGAATTCTACTGTAAGGAAGAAGTTTCCTTTCTTTCTTTCTTTCTTTCTTTCTTTCTTTCTTTCTTTCTTTCTTTATCTTTCTTTTTTTATTCATAGATTCTTAAACTATGCCTTAATTCATAATCACTTTTATCATTTTTACTATCACTGTTTACTAAAATTGTCCCAGGTTTGACCAAGCATGAGCACCTTCAAGTTTTCTCCTTTCCACATGTTCCCAATACAACATATCCTTAGCATTTGATTTAATTGTTATTACATGAAGATGTTCCAGATTTATCTTTTGTTTTCTATTAACACAGTAGATTTTGAGATTTTTCAAAGTATCACTAGATTTTTTACCAGAAAATTATATTTAGAAGACAAAATTTATTTAGTTTTTATAATTGCTATTAGTATGAGTTATTAATTGACAGAGCCTGAAAACATATGTGTGTACATACACATGTGTTTTGTAATATAAATATAACATATTCTATGTATAATAGAGAAGATATGTGATATGTGCATATGTGATTATAAGTATATTATATATTTTGAGTGTATATGAAACTAGTTTAAAATGACCACATTCAATTGCATCCCATTGCCCTATGGTACACTCTAATCTTCTTTTTCCCTGTATTTGTAACTTGTTTTCTATATAGTGATGCCTGCCTTTCATTATTCTCAATATGTTTACTAATTTACTAAGTCTGGAACACATAGAAGGGATTTTCAGAATTACTAATTCATAGGATTGTAAAAAAGCAGGCTTAATTGAAAGGAATTCAACATTTATTTTAATTTATAGGTAAAATCTGTGGAGTGAAATTCACAAATCACAAGTGAAAAATCCTATGAATTTTGAAAATGGTTACACTCATTACAGTCCTATCAAACTCTAGAATATTTACATTCATATAGTATAGTACAATAACACAGTATGTACTCTTTGGCATTTGACTTCTTTCACACAGTATAATGTTGGTAAAATTTGCCATATTGTTGCATGTATTAGAAATTTGTTCCCTTTTATTTCTGATTAGTATTCCTTTGTATAATGTACAACTAATTTATTCATTCTTCTCTTAATGAACATGTGGGTTCTTTTAAGCTTTTATGAATAAAAATGCCAAAATCATTCATTTAAAAGTCTTTTTGAAGACATATGTTTCTACTTCTATTGGAAAACACCTAAGAGTGGAGTTACTGAATCATATGGTAGGTATAAATTTAACTTTGTAAGAAACTACTACAATTTTTTTCCTAAATGGTTGTATCATTTGTGCACTCAACAGCAATGTGTAAGTATTCCATTTACTTCAAATATGCACTGACATTTGGTATTTTCCTTTTTTTTTTCATTTTGGGAATTTGAGTGACTGTATAGGAGTGTCCCATAATGGCTATAATTTATATTTCCCAAATGTATTATTAGTGTTCATTTACTTTCTATGATAATTGCCTAATGTGTCCTAAAAATATTTGCTACCTCTACTTTGCCAAGACAATGTTGTTTGTTTGTCTAAGAATCATTATTATTTTAGCTTCAGCATTTAGGTTACACCCTTCAAATTAATTTTTGTGTTTGTTATTGGGTACAGTTCAAGCTTCGTGTTTTTCCATATGGATATTCAGTTGATCTAGCTTCATTTGTTTGAAAGATTTTGCCCAATTATTTGCTTTGAAACTTTTGTGGGAATTCAATTGTGCTGTAAAAATGTGGTTCTATTTCTGAATATTTGTCTATTCTATTGAAATTATCTATCATTAAAGAGGATCCAAGCTGTCTTAATTATTGTAGCTTTAGAATACATCTTAAATCTGGATGGTATAAGTCTTCCTCTTATTCCTATATTTTCCCTCAAGAATTTTTGGCTATGCTAAGTGTTTTGCATTTCCAAATAACTTTTGAATCAGCTTTTATATTTTTTCAAGAAAAGACTACTGTGATTTGCATTGGAATTGTGCTCAATTTATAGATCAACTGAAGGTTGGTGGAGAATTAATATCCTATTTTGAACCTTCTAATCCACAAAAAAATGTGTATGTCTCCATATCTAATATATTTGTTAATTCCTCTTAGCAGTATTTTGTAGTTTTCAGTATAGTTTTTTGTCATGTTTGTTACAGTTTCTTGTTTTAAACACTATTGAATACAGGACTGACGTTTAAATTCATTTTCTATTATATTAATTTTCTAAACTGCATTTCTGTTAAATTTACCTGCCACTTCTAGCAGTTGTTTAAAAAGTTCCTTGTGATTTTGTATATAAACAGTTCTGTTATTTAGAAATAAAGACATATTTAATTTTTCCTTCCCAATCTTTTTTTTTCCTGCTTCATTGGAAAGACATGAAATGATAATGGTAAAAGCAGTCTTCTTTACCTTATTATTAATTTTTATAGAACATTTTAAAATACTTTACACTCATGGTTTATATTAATTATAAATATGTGGGCTATGCCCTTGGAAGATTAGACAATGCATACCCTACTTCCATTAGGAAGATTTTGAGCTATTTTTCTTTCAGTCTCTTAATAGAGTAAATTAAAATAACTGATTTTCAAATGTTAAAACAACTTTGCATTCCTTGAAGAAATCCATTTGCTTAGTATATATTATCTTTGTTATATATTACTTGCTTCATTTTGCTAACATTTGTTAGGAATTTTTACACATTTATTCCCAAGGAATATTGTTCTTTCATTTTATTTTTAACATTTTTTTTGTACCAGGGATCAAACTCAGGACCTTCTGCTTGCGAGGCAGGTGGCAGCACCATTGAGCTAAATCCCTGGCCCAATTATTTTCTTTATTTTATATAATTTGCATCTAATTTGTTCATTTCAGAAATATCATGACAAAAATTATGTCATTTATTTGAAATATTTAATCTCTCATATAAGTATGTAAGTCTATAAATTTATTTATAAGTACTTTTAGTTCTTCAAAGTTGATAGTGTTATGTTGTATTTCATTATCATTCATATATTAAGTCATATTCTAATTTCCTTTTTGATTTGTCTTATGGATTGATTCATGAATTGTTTACAAAGTGGTTATTTTATACCAAAATATTTGAAGATTTCTAGATATTTCTTGTTACTGATCTTTAACTTCAATTTATTATGGCTGGATAATATACTTTGTCCCAGGCTATGGCCTGCCCTGATAGATTTTTTTTGAGGGCCTAAAACTATGTATATTCTATAGTTACCAGACAAGTTATTAACAAGTTGATATGTTTCATATACTCCTTAAACACTCGTCAGAGGATAATTTTGTCCAATATTTTTAGTGTACCTGCCTGTTTATCACTACATTTAATATACCTTAGTTACTTTTTTCATTGCTGAGACAAAATACCTGACACCCAAAGTTAAAAGAGGAAAGGTTTATTTATCTCACAGTTTTTACAGATTTCAGTTCATAGTTGACTGCCTCCAAGGTAGGGTGGCCTGGCAGAGAGGCACACAGAGGAGAAAGAGTTCATGGTGGGCAGAAGGCAGCAAAACCAACCCAGTGACCAGCAACAAGTGACAATAGCAGCTTCTTTCTGCCCCTTTTATATTCTATCTAGGCTGCTTGGTTTGGGGTGAGTCCCAAACCAATCAGTGGACTAATTTAGTGATCACACACCCTTAATCCCACATTCTAGATCCAGCCACCTCTGAAAAAGTCCCATCTATGGCTGGATGAGGTTTTAGGGGGACATCTAGACAGAAGCCATAACATTCTGCCCCAGCCCAGCCAAAAACTCATCCACATCACTTTATGCAAATGGCATTTAGTCCATCTCCAAGAGTTGCCAAAGTTCTAACAGTTTCAGTACTGCTGAAAAGTCCAAATCCAGATCTCAGATCTAAAGCAAACTCAGCTGTGAGCCACTGTCTAAACAAAAAGAAAGTTAAACAGAGTAGGTAGTCCACAGAAGATATAAGGGACAGGAAGTGTGCTCTTGCCTGGCTACTTGCTGTGGAATATTTCTCCTCTGCAATATCCCTCTGCCATGCCACCCTGCCTTGGAGCCAGCCAACTGGACTGAAACTTCTCCAAACTATGTAATCCAATTCTTGTTATGGAATATTTTTAATGCTCAGCTATGATTAAAATGTTTTCACTTCTGGTAGCTAAGTGACCTCTGTCTGCCACAGGACCTTCAGAAGAGGCCGCAGCAGTGTGGAGAGGACCAGACTCATGGGGTGTGAAGCAGGACAGGCTTTGAAAAGGATCCTGCTGGGATCCCAAGCTCCTAGGGCAGAGAAGCTGAGCTGGTCCCAGCACCCGGAAGGAAGCTCCCCCACTGCCATCCCAAGCTCCTTGGGCAGAGAAGCTGAGCTGGTCCCGGCACCTGGAAGGAAGCTCCCCCGCTGCCATCCCAAGCTCCTTGAGCAGAGAAGCTGAGCTGGTCCCAGCACCTGGAAGGAAGCTCCCCCACTGCCATCCCAAGCTCCTTGGGCAGAGAAGCTGAGCTGGTGCCAGCACCTGGAAGGAAGCTCCCCCACTGCCATCCCAAGCTCCTAGGGCAGAGAAGGTGAGCCGCCCGGCCACCAGAAACACCACCCCCCTCCACCGTGGAAATGAGAAGACACGTAAACAAGCCTCAAAAACAGACTTCTGGATCACCTACAGCAACCCCAAAGGGAAATGAGATGGAAAAATCTGATATTCAACCACCTGGAATCTCTGAACTGGCAACAAAAGAAGATCTGGGAAAAATGAAATCAGAAATAATTACTCAGATAACAGCAAAGATTTTGCTCATGGTGCAAGGCATGACTAATAAATCTAGAGAGGACACAGATAAAAAAAATAGAGGATCTGAGGAACATGATGGAATCCCAACATAGAAAACAAATGGAATCCATAAAACAGATTTCCAGGAGATTAAAAACTCCATTGAAAGTCTGCATAGCAGAATGAACAAATGTGAGGATAGAATTTCAGATAAAGAAGAAAAGATTGCAATTAGTGACCAGGAAAAGAAAAACTGCTTTAAAATTGTAAAGGAACATGAGAAATCAATCCAGCAGCTGCTAGACAATGCAAAGAAGAATAACATAAGACTGATTGGAGTCAATGAAGAAAGAGGAGAGAGTGCAGATGGCATAAAAAAAACTCTTCACAGAAGTGATGGCAGAAAACTTTCCAAGGAGGGGAAAAGAACTTGGCATACAGATAAGTGAGGCATGTAGGACTCCAAACAGACTTGATCAAAAAACAAATCTACACATAGGCATATAATAGTTAGGATTCCAGAAATCCAACAGAAGAACAAAATTCTACAAGCAGTGAGAGAAAAGAAACAAATCACATACAAAGAAAAGCCCATCAGAATCACAGCAGACTTCTCAATGAAAACCCTCAAGGCAAAAAGACCTTGGAGTGATGTATTTCAAGCCCCTTTTAAAGGAAAACAGCCTCCAACCCAGATTGATGTACCCTGCAAAACTATCTTTCAAAATTGATGGAGAAATAAGATACTTTCATAATAAAGAGCACCTCAGGAACTTCATGAATACCAAACCGGCACTCCAAAAAATTTTAGACAATACCCTAGGAAAAGACAATGAGGATCGCAACCCCAGGAAACCCAGCAGAATGAATCCATT
The DNA here is from genome assembly GCF_053883595.1 of Heterocephalus glaber. NCBI lineage: Eukaryota > Metazoa > Chordata > Mammalia > Rodentia > Bathyergidae > Heterocephalus > Heterocephalus glaber. Next base: position 9,160,612 of record NW_028258327.1, read on the forward strand.
GGGCATGACAAATTAAACGCAAAGCGGGAGAATCCAACAAAAAGAAAAAGTCATGACAAGGCTTTTAAAACTTTTAACTTCATATCCTTAATGAGTGTATAATTCAATCTTGTTATTGTACTGATTAGTATTTTTCTGATTCTAGAGTTGCACACCTTTCATTGTGCTCTACTGGCTACTTATCATCTTTTTATGTGTAGTTTTTAATTGGGCTGTCTATTAATGAGCTCTAAGAGTTCTGTATGTCTTCTGGTCATAGGTTATATGCATTGTAAATATGGTCTGTTTAAGGACTACTTTCATTTTAATGATGTCATTTAAAGTTCTAAATTTTGATAGAATCTCATTTATTAATTTTTTCTTTTATAGCTCATGTCTTTTGTATACTAGGTAGTTCTTGCCTACCCTGAATTCATAAACATTTTCCCTTATAATTTCTTCTTAAAGTTTTATACTTTTAGGCTTTCATATTTAGGTTCATAGATCCCTTCAAGTTATTTTCATGTATGGAAATAAAGGGTTGAGGTTAATTTTTTATATAGGGATACCAGGTGTTCTAGTGCCATTTGCTGAAAACACTATCTCTTCCTTGGCTCTTGAATTGAGTTTATATTCTATAAAATGCTAATATTAAATAATCTTTCAAAACTCAGTGGGCCATATATATGTGGTTCTATTTCTAGATTCTCCATTTTATTCTAATGATCTATATGTCCTTCCTTACACCAACACTGCCTTGATTATTGTAGCTTTAGAAGAAGGCTTAAAATTAGGTACTAAACGTCTTCCAACACTGTTTTTGTTTTTGTTTTTGTTTTTAACTTTTCTAGGTCCTTTGTACTCCTACATAACTTTTAAATTTCAATATCCAATTCTTCATTTATAGCAAGTATACTCAGACCTGAAATTTTATCTATACCTTGTGTTTTCTAATCCTGCTACATTCAAGTAGAAGTTCTAGGGGCTCCTAGAGATTTCTTAGTATTTTCTCTGTAGACAATCATTTCACCTATATATTAAGATTTTGCTTCTACCTTGCCAATCCTATCCTAATTGTCTCATTTTATTGCCACACTATTTTGGTGGGGCCTAGGTTTCAAAGTTTAATGGACAGATAAAGAGTAAGCATATCTGCCCTTGTTCCCCATCCTTAAGGAGAAAGCATTGTATCTTCTCCATTCATATAAGGCATTCTCGCTGCAAGTATGGAGTACATGTCTTTAATCTGTTGAGAAGGTTCTGTTCTACTTCTAGTCTCCTGATAGCTTTTACCATGAACAGCTGTAGAATTTAGTCCAATACTCTTTCTCCAACTAGTGACAAGATCATATGGCTTTTTCCTTTCCTCTGTTAAAATGATGACTTTTGGGGGTGGATCTTCCAATGCTGAACCAACACTGCCATCCCTATAACAAAACCACTTTCTACATACTGCTAGATCTGACTTCTAATAGTTTGTTTTCTTAAACAAATTTCTATCTATGTTCATACTTTTTTCTTCTATTATGTTTATCCAGTTTTAGGATTAGCACAATGTTGAGTTCCTAAAATGAGGGGAGAAGTGTTCCTTCTTTTTTCTGCTTTAATTGTTGGATACAATTTAACAGTTAAAATGTATATGAGCCTGCTGTTGTCATATAGGTAGGTTTTCAAGCTAGGAATATACTTTCTTTAATAGGTGCTATTCAAATTTTATATTTCCTCCAGAGTTAGTTTCATTAATTTGTCTTCCAAGGTACTTCTTAGAAGTTGTCAAATTTATTTCAAAACAGATTTTTGAAATATGCTTTCTATATCCTTTTAAATTCTGTAAAATCTGCAGTAATGTCTCCTAGATCTTGATACTGTAATTTAAAAATATATAATTGAATTTGTGTAACAGGAAGAAAAGGTCTAAAGGAGCAGGGGAAGTGGGAGGAGTAGGGGAAAGGAAAAAAGGGAAAAGAAAAAAATATGAGAAAAGGAAAAAAATGGAATCAATGTCTTTGCAAATAGGAAAGGGTGGAGGGGTGAAGGGAAGGCAAGGGAAGGGGGAAAAAAAAGAACCAAGATATTCATGTAATGGTACAAGATCCCAATGATGAATGTAACTCTTTTATACTGAAAATGTACCAATAAACTTAATGGGAAGAAAAAAAAAAGAGAGTTAAACACTCACAACATACATTGGCACAAGATAGACATTTTCATTGCAAAAGGTACAAAGAAGGGGATAGAAAGGAATTGAAAACAAAGCAAGATGAAAATTTATCAGGGCAAACATTAAGTCCTGCAGTTCCATGTCCAGCATCGACCAGGAATGAACACTTGCAGCATCCTAAAAGTCTTCAAAAAGTTGGAATTAGGGATTCTAAATCTGTAGTACTTTTCAGATTTTCTTTTTGTGTTGTTGATGCTTGTTTGTTTGTTAGTTTGAGATAAGGTCTCACCATATAGTGCCAGTCTGCCATTAAATGCACTCTATAGCCCAGGCTGGACCTAAACTCATGGTGATTCTCCTGTCTCAGCCTCCTAAAAGCTGAGATTATAGGTGTATGCCACTATACCCAGCTATAATTTCTGTAGATGTTTTGGCCTAATTTTATTTTATTATTGAAAGGAGAGTAATAAGTCATTTGATTTGCTTTTCTCTCTTTAATTCTGTCAGTTTTTCCTTTATGTATCTTGAAGCTCTCTTACTAGGTACATCATCTATTGTGTTTTCTTAATAAAGGGACCCTTTGTCTCTGGGGAAATGCTTTATCTCTCTTTAGCCTCCATTCAGTTCACAAGTCAGCCTTGTTCAGCAGTCCATCTTCTCTGATATTAGTATTATATATTTCAGCTTTTTACACTAACAGTTTGTGTGATAGACCTCTTTTTTTCTTTTACTCTTAGCCTCTATGTCCTTTCTCTTCTAAATCTTAAATCCTTACATTGCATGGTTTTGGGTCATGATTTTTTCGTACAGTGTCATAATTTCTATCTTTTAACTTAATACTAATTGATCCTTGTCATTTTGTTAGCTATTTTTCATTTTCTCAGTTTTCTTAACTTCCATCTTTTCCTTTTCTCTTTTGTTCCTTTTTAAAAATAGTGATTATTCTATCTTATTACCTTTATTGATTTTATAACTGTAGAATTTTGTTTTTTAAATTGTTACCCAACAGATCATTCATAATATGTATAAACCCAAATATCCTTAGGTTTGATATTGCACCACTTAAAATATAGGAACTTTTGAAAATAAACTTTGTTGGCTCTATTTTCTTTGTGTTTTTATACATATATAGTATATATGTATTTATATATTTACATGTATTATATATTTACATATTTATACTGTATATATCCTATATATATTCTATATATACAAGAAAGAGAGCAACTCCACCAAAAAATATAATACACACTTCAAAATTTCACTGTACTAATAATATGTCTGGAAGCTAATGGCTACCATTTTGAACACTTCTTGTAATTGTAGAGGCTGAAGGTAACTTGTATTAATCTAATGATGTCTCAATAAAATTTAGTATTAAAATATTTATACAAAGTTTTTCTTTTTCTGATGTATAAATTTTTGGCAAATTCTATACGTATACAATATAAGTAATATAGATATTTATTATCTATACAAACATTGGAAGTCCATATATATATAATATTCTATCTTTTATTTTTAAAATAATTTTGCTTTTTTTTTTGGTACCAGGAATCAAACTCGGATACTTGAGCTTGTGCAGCAGGCAGCGAAACCACTGAGCTAAATATCCGGCCCCTAATTTTGCTTTTAAAACAAAATTTTACTTTAAAATTTTAAGGGGAAAATATGAACTTTGATATTTCATATGTGTTATATGACCATTAATCCTTTCTGTAATTTCCATCTTATGTCAATTTTTCTGTTTGAGGAACTTCCTTTTGTGTTTCTTATAAAGTAGAACTACTGGCAGAGAACTCCCTTAGTTTTTGTTTACCTGGAAATAAGTTCATTTTGCTTTTGCTTTTGAACAATATTTTGCTACATATAGAATTTGAGTTTGATAATGATGCTATTGAAAAATGTTCCAATGTTTTTCCCCTTTTATTTTCAGACAATAACACTGACACCTTTTTTATGGTTATCCATTTTACAAAATGGGTCATCACTCTGAATATTTCCAAGATATTAAATTTATCTTTCATATTAACCATTTTTCACTATTATTTGTATCAGTCAGTGCTTACCAGAGAAACAGATTTAATGCAAGATATACAAATGTATAAGAATTTACGTGATTGGCTTACAATGGCAGCTCACAGAGTCAGGTGTGGAAGAGTGCAAAAGGACTATGTGTGCACTGGAGATCCAAAGGATCCGGTCAAAGGCCTGGAGCTCATTGTAATTTCCCTTGGGAGTCCCTATCAGGAAGCTGAATGGTCTGTGTGCTGGAGGCTGAAGAGACTGCTCTGCAAAGCAGGAGACAATGTCCAAATTGAAGGCAAAGACTGGAGCTCCTCTAAAGAAACAGAAGGGAGTCTTCCTTCTTCCTTTTCTCTTTACACCATTGAAGTGACAAACTTCCCTCCAGTGGATCTTCTATCTTCAGTGAATCACCTCAGCCACAATCAGAACTATGCTGATCCAATTGGGCATTTCTTACTCAAGTTGATACAATTAGTTAAGTATCACATTACCTATTTATTATTCTGCATTAGGGTAATGGAGCTTCTTGGATCTCCAAGTAGATGTTTAGTTGCCATATTGGAAATTTAGGGATTAACTTTTCAAGTAGTTTTCTTCTTCTGCGACTATAGTTACACATGTTAGTTTGCTTAACATTGTCTCAAGTCATTAAGCTAACACTTTTCTGTTTCTATTTTGTCCCCAGTTTTTTATCAGATTGGATAACGTCTATCAATCTCTTTAAAATCCATGTACTCTTCTGTTATTTAAAAATTACTGAAGGGAGGGCTAGGAATGGGGAAAAAATAAGAACCAAGATGCATTATGTAAAAGTACAATTCCCAATGAGAAATGTAATTGTGATGTGTACCTAAAATGTACCAATAAAAGAATTTAATAAAAAAAAATTACTGCCAAGTCCTTTTAGTAGACTAATAATCTAGGAAGAACTTAAATTTCATTCTTTTATAGTTCCTACATCCCTGATAAAATTCCTCATCTGTTTAATCATTATGATCATATTATCTTTTAAAGCCTTGATTTAAGGCATGATATGATTTTAAATAGTCACTTGAACACATTTTTGTTGTTACTTTCTTCTTTTACTTATATTTGCTCATTTCATGTCTAGGCTATATCAAGGTCATTTCATTAACTGTCTTTTTCCTGGACAAAAGACACTTTTTTTTTTCTTCAAATGACTAGTAATTTCCTACTATTGTTTGCTAGACAATGTGAACTTTGTATAGATGCAAGTCTGAATTTTGAATTTTTCCTTTATCAAGTGCTATGTTTTCTTTTGGTAGTCATTTTCCAGGGGATCGGCTTGACTCTTTAAGATCTTTCAGTATCTTAAGTTGTGTCTACAGTAATGCTTACTTTAGAGCTAGAACTTTGGTCTTTCTGGGTTGACAATTGGGTGTTTCCTATCTTTGCAAGATCACTTCAGTCTTGCTAGTTAGCAAGCCTATGCCTTCTGTTTTTATGAAGTCTTTAGCACAGGTATCCAGCTGGTGTTCTGTACCAGGCCTCTGTACCAGGCCTTGTAAAATCTTACCCTACTTATATTCAGCATTATATTCAGGTAAACATTTAATGAAACCATTATATAATTTTTATAACTCTACTCCCACATGGCTCACTTTTCTCTAATACCCTGTTCTACAAATGCCACCAGCCCTAGTGTTGCCAAACTATCATCTTTGCCTCTGCAGGACAGCAAACACATTGTGCTTCTGTGCTCTGTTTATCTTTCCATGCAGAGGTCCAGATCGTGCCTAATTCGTGCTCAGGTACAAAACCAGAGCAACTGTGGTCCCACCTCATGAATTTCCCATTTCTCAAGGATTACAGTCCTATGTTGTGTGTTATCCAATAACTGAAAATTGCTTTATTATACATTTTTCTCAGTTTTATTTTTGTCTGCAGCACAAGCCTAGCTCCAGTATAGTTACCCTGGTAAGGCCAGAAATGGAGATGTATGTAATACTCCTGGGTATCAAATTATTTTATATGATAAGTCACAGAAATTTTAATAAGACATCAAGTTTTAATGACAAAAATGTAGAAAAATTAATCAAAAAGGTTGAATAGAAGGAAGATATATTAGTAGCTTTTTATGGCCTAAGTTTATAGAAACAGACAATAAAGTGTTGAAATAAACTTTAAGATGATTTTAAAAAGATGAAGGTGAGCCTCAAATTAAATAATATGCTTAGAATAATGCTTTTTGAGAACATGACAGTTGGTCCATGCCTGGATTTGCTCTCCCAAGGAGAGTCCATTATTATAGCAGTTCCTCTTGTTTCAATTAATGTTAGTGTGCAATATATATTTGACATGTATTCATATAAATTTCTCTTTATAATTGTATTCTTTTTACAGAATTCTGTTGCTATAAACATTCATTCCTCACTTCCAGATGATTTTTTACAATCATAATTACATTTTTAAAAGCCCCTTTGGCTAAATGTTACAATCTTTAAATAGTTAAATATATTTTATATTTTTTGTATTTCCATATTATATTGAGTATATATCATTCTTTATCTTGTTTTCTATGTTTGACTTGAATTATCAATGAATGTTTAGGGAATATCAAGTTCTGCCAAACATCTTTTCAACATATACTAAGATCATTACATTGTATTAATTGATAATATTTTTAAAAACACCTTCTGGAAATAAACATAATTGGAAATATTTTATTAAATGTAGAGATTTTTGGAAATTGGCTGGCATTTGATTTATTGTTTTAAATTATTCATACAAAATAGATTATTTTTGTATAATTTTAAAATAAATTTATGGTACTGCCATGACATCTTCCATGTTTTATAACAATAGTAATAATAAAATATAGTGATTACTATATTGGACAAATTATAGGAATTTGGTACAGGTTAGGGATAGTTATTTGAAAATTTACCGTATTTTTCAGTTAATTTTTTATATCAAATATGATCACCTATATTTTTAAAAAATTGAGCTATGTTTTCAAATTACTTAGAGAATATTAATTCATTATTTCAAACTGATTTGTAAAATTTTTTCTCTTACTACAAATTTTAGGTTACAGTCTAAAATTTTTTCTATTTTATTTCCTCTTCGAAAAAAACTTCATGAATTTACCAATTTAATATTTTTTAGATTTTTTAATTGTTGTCTATAGTCATATTTTAAGTTCACTTGTTTTCTAATGCTCAAGGTTTAAATTTTTTCCATACTTTTCTTTGGTAAAATATTTCAAATTATGGCTTTTCACATGTAAAAATTTTGGCAATAGTCCATGGGTTTTATGACTATGTTTTCATTCTTATTTTTATTAAAGGGGTTTTAATTATACTTTATTTTCATTTTAAAGGTTTTCATAATACATAATTTTTAAATTATGAGAGTTTTTATTTAAATTCTTTACACATGCTCTTTGCATCATAGAATGTTGTAGGTATTCTACACTGCAAGATTTTAGGTTTTATATGTGGCCTAAATCGTGTTAATATTCTGCTATTGTTGAAGGTATATTATTTTTGTATATTAAAACCATCTTATATCATATTAGTGTTGTTATATCATTCAGATCTTTTAATGCTTTGTATTTAATCTCTGAATAACAGTTTTATTTAATACAAGATCATTTTAACATGCACGATTAATGTCTATTCTTAAACAAAAATTAGAATAATAACAAATTTAATTAGACCGAAATGGAATTTCAAATTCTAGAGTAGAACTCAAAAATTACTAATTTTTTAAAGTTTTATTTTTGCCATTTTAAACTCAATTTTTATGTAACATTAATATCGTGATTGTTACTCTTCTTATTGTATTTGTGTAGCATTTTAAATTTTCTGATTTCAACCTAGCTTTAAAAATTGTTTTATATGACTCTCTCACCTCATAGAAGAGATGATTTTATTTATTTTTGGCCTCATTTTGAAAAATTTATCTACAATTCAGCTCTTGACTTGTATTGCCAAAGTCAAATATTTGTGCCTGAGATTGTGTTCGTTTTTAGCTCTTTTTTTCTTTTTCTTCCTTACTGTTTCCTGCCTCAATGTTTTCTATATAACTTACCTGTTTTTTTCTGATCTACTACTGTTTTATAGATATAAATTCTACTTTTCATTCTTCCGTTGCATTTGAGCACATACTGCAATTACTACTTCCACTTTAAGTGCAGAATGTGAAAAAAAATGAAATTAATAAACACAGATTTGCATTGTAAAACAACAGAAATAGAAGTCTCACATTAATACTGTACTGAGATATTTCCATTAGAAAAAGGAACAGATGAAAATTCACAAGGTCAGCCATAGTCAATACTGTTAGCCAAAGCACTCTCCTACTTGAATATATGTTTCTAATCCACTTGTGAAAGTTAAGAATGAGTACCACTCTTCCAAAAATGTGCCCACACTCACAGAATCTGTCAATCTGTTAGACTACATGGCAGTGGTACAATTAAACTGCCAATCAGCTGATCTTACAATGATTCTTAAAAATGGAAGAAGCTGGGGTGTTGTGCATTCCTACAACCCTAGCACTCTGGGAGACTCAGACAGGAGGATCGATCCCCTGAAGATCCACCTGGAAAATTTTGCAATTGGGTCAGACCCTGTCAAAATACAATAAAATAAATAAAATAAAAAGGGCCAGGGAAAGAAGATCCGTATGAAAGGCCCCAGGTTCAATCTGAGAAAGAGAGAGAGAGAGAACACTTTGACTTTTCCCCAGTAAGACCTACTTCAGAATTGAGCTACAGAACACTAAAATAGTATATTTCTGTTTTCTTAAGGGACTAAGTTTTCAGTAATTACTTACAATAGCCAAATATATATATCAAATATATATATATATATATATATACATATATTTCCAGTTGCAATGGAAGGATCACAGACTCAGATAAAATATTTTTTTAAATCTTCAGAAGGTTATTGAACAGAAAAAGAGGAAAAACAGAAATAGCACAAAAGAATTATTTTATAAAGAAACAGTTAATATAATAATCAGGAAATGACTTTCAATATAAAGAAAAGTCAGAAATTTCTGATGTGAACATTGCAATTACTGATATTAAAAGTAGATTAATATTATACATTGACAAAAAAGTAGTGAGCTAAATTGTCAACTCAAAGAATTATGCTTGGCTTGGTGATATATTCCTGTAATCCCAGCACTCAGGAGTCTGAGGCAGGAGGATCTCATGTTTATGTAGCCCATCCTGGGCTACATAACAAATTCAAGACTGCCCTAGACATCATATTGAGAACTTGTCTCTAACAAGCAAAAAGACAAAAGAATTAGATCAAAATGTAATAAAAATACATTTGAAATGTGGAACATTTGCAAAGAGTGTAAAACAAAACACTTTTACCTATCAGATCCTAAAAGAGTATAACAATTTGGGAAATGTATAAATAAATCTATTTTGAAGACTAAAGTGAGTTCAGTGAGAGACTTTAAAAAATAAAATACACATATTTAAGGTTATATTCCTAGAAAAGGAAAAAATGAATTCAGAAAGGAGCAAGGAGGAGATGAAAAGATGAGCAAAAATTGGGGAAACTGTTAACTTAATACATAGTACAAGCAGAAGGGAGAAGAAAGGAAATATAAAGGAAGATATGAAGGAGATGGCAGAAAAAAATTATTATAATTTTTTGGGGTACTGGAGATCGAACTTAGGACCTTGGAAAATTATTATAAATGCAGTTAATAATGTTTTCAAAATGATCTTGAATTATAATTCCCAGGCTACAAAAGGTGGGGTGTTGGCAAGTGAAAGGAATATGAGAAGAGGAAGGAAAATACTGATAAACTATTAAACTTTTTAAATAAATATGTTTGAATATTTGTAATAAATATTAAACACAGAAATGGAAAGAATAGAAATAAAATGAAAAGATATAAAAATAGGTATTGAAAAGTTTATTGAATTCAGCAGAAAGTGAGAAAACAGAGAACACATAGCAAATAAGACATAAAGTCGGAAGACAGGTATCTGCTAGTTGTTAGTCATGACAGTTAATGGATTAAATTCTCCTCTTCCAAGACAAAGATTATATGACTGCATTAAATAAGAGAAATCAAATTATTATACCTGAAATTTCTTTTTATTTTTTTATTTCTATGGAAGGCTCTGAATAAAAGCCAAGAAAAAATTTTTGAAAAAGAAATTTAATATGGTACTTCCCAACTATATATCTAGTTATCACATAAAGACATAATAATGAGAACAGGTGGATCAATAGTAGATAAATCAATAAAACAAAATTAACAGTAATAAACATATCAATATTATTAACAATAAAGTTTCAAAATAGTTGAAAGAAAAATAAACAAGTTTCCTAAGTTGTCTGTATTTTTAAAATTTTGAGTATTAGAAGACACTGTGTCTTTGACTAACTCTTTTGGCATGCAAAAAATTTTGCTGAAAACAAATGGATCTTAAATTACAGAACTATATACATTTATTCATTAATATAACCCTGAGTAGTATTTTTATATTATGTAACTCAAGTAATAATTTCCTTGTCCTCATCGTACTGGGTGAATTATGTGGGAGTAACATAATTCTGACAAGAGATGAGAGTAATGTATAACAATAATAATATCACTAATTACATTACTGTAATAAGGACATAATAAAAATGCTACTAGCTCTTATGTAGCACTGTTTGTCCTTAAAGTGTTGTAAACAGAGTTATTGTGGTTATTAAGAATTAGCATTGATGTATGATATTATGATAGAAAGTTATTCTGACAAATACTGGCCCAAGTGAAAAAAAAGTATATTAAATTACATCAAAATACATTACTATATCTTTCAACATAGAACTTTGTGCACTGCTTTTTATTCATTCAGTAGCAGTGAGCATGTATAATGAAATTATATTATTTTATATCAATAGTTTTTGTTCAAAAATATCAAAGCAAATTTTACTTGAAAATTTCTTTGGGGGACCTTAAATGTTCCTATATATTGCTGGCAGCCTATAAAAGCTTCTTGATGCATTTTTAATGAACCATATTTATTACCACAGGATTTTGTATTCTATCAGCAGGGTAGTGGAGTTAGCAGTAACAAAAAATAAGTTTCCTAAAATGACATATACAGTCCCATATTTCACTATTATAATTTCAGAAGCCAGAATACCATATTTACTATATTTCTGCCTTATGAAAGCTTTGGTATAAGATATATGGTAGCTGTTCAGTCTACTTAACAAATCTATTTCTTATTGTTCTTGAATTTTTTCAAATAATTTTTGCAATGGAAAGCATATGTTTCAGGATATTGTATGAATGAAAGCCCAAACCATTTGCCAGTAATTCACTACTCAGCAAATTCAGTTTTCCTGAGTCTGACATAATGATGGCAGAGAAAGTGACAAGTCTTCATTTTACAACTTACAGCACTGTGATAAGATTATATCTAAGCACATACACTTGCCTTTTCTTTTTCATTTTTGTTAGTTTGTATTAAGTAAATTTTCTTAAAGGAAGCCATTTTAATCTCTCCCTAAATTTACATTTACCCCTATGCTCACCCCTTAAGAAAAGCCATCTCACACTTTTCTCTAGAGCATAACTATAAAGGGTTAAAGAAAATCCACCCTGACAATACTAGAAATAATTCTCTCGGTGTGTGTTGGTTCACTGCTCCACAGGGCATAGCAGATGTTGTGTCTGGTAGTAAGAAGGGCCCAGGAGGTGTGGACTGTCAATCACATTTTGCTCCCCCCCACCCCAACTACAGGCTAGGCTATGGGTATGAAGCCCAACTAAAACATTCTGCCTCAGCTGGGGTGTGTGAGGTATCAATAACCCTTGGCAGAGGTGTCAAGAGCCTTGCTGGAACTCTACTACCCTGCTGACCAGATGCTTAGCAAGTTAACAGGATTCTGAGCATTCACCACTTTTCCAACACAACAATTAACACAACTGGAAAATGATAAGAATGTCATCCAAGATGTCTGTTATGGAACAGAGGCAAATAATCATAATGTATTACACTGAGAAGAAGATATTTTGAAGTTTTTAATTGGACAGGTGCTTTGGTAAAATAAATGAGACAAATTGAAAAGTAGAAATACAAGCAAAAATATTTTCTCAGTTCAATACATATACATAGTTTCTAAGTACATCAAAACTATATTAAATACTATCCTTAAACATAGAATGTTTGGTCTTTGGAAATAATGGAATCTAATGTATTTCTTCACGAGAGATCATGATCAACACGGCTTGAGAATGGAATCTAAACATCTAAACGTGAATAATACTAGTCAGCAGGCAAATACTGAGAATATATTAACAAGCCACTCAGCTAACATTTACATCATATGAAACTTGAAACAAAAAAAAGCAGTCCCATTATTTGATTCAAAGAAATATCCCTGCTAAAAGACTATATAGTAATTTATGTATTTCCTGATCGGATATATTTCATACTTGTTTTTCAACTTATATTACCTCATGGTGCTCCCTATCTTCTCATTCATAATTCCATTAAATAGCAATTACATACTTTTTCTGCAAAGTGGATTATGTACTACTCTTAGAAAATTAGTATACAGGAAAACATGAATATTAGCCTTAAACATTTTAATGTTGTTTGTCTTTGCTTTGAAATTCAATAATGCCATCAGCCTGTACGAACTCTTAGAGCCCAGCATTTCACACAGTGAAAGCTGCTTTCTGTTACAAAAGCACAGCAGCTGTGGCTCCCGCAGATACCCTTAAAGACAGATATAATAAAACACTGGGAGGGAGTAGGTCGACACAGGAGCATGAAATGGACGAGATGAAGCCCCTTTGTCACAGCCAAACAGGCTATAAAGTTACTATAGTAACATACAGCATTAAACTCCAGGTGGATTGACTTAATCTTCTTCAAACAAAAAATAAAGGTTAACAAAAACCAAACCAATAATAATTACAGTCACTTTACCCAAATATTTTTCAAGAAGTTATTTTGGATTTAGTGTGGATAGGTGAGGAACAGGGCACACTGGCTCATGTTTTGATTTGAAGAAACAACCCAGAAGTTTAGAGTGTGGGAGAAAGAAATGCAGTTTTTAAATATCTTGAAAAATCTAATGACTTGAGAAGCAAGTAAATTTAAGCAACAATGAGAAAACAATTAGGCCATGTGGATTCTCAAATCCAATTTTTTTTTCCATCCATCACATTTTTGTGAGGTATAGTGAATTTAAGAGGTCATACCTGAGTCCAGTCCTAAATTCATTGATAAATCAGCAGGCTTTTCTTAATGTTGATTAAAGATTGTCAAACTCCATCTGTTTTAATCTGTTTTCCAAAAGAAAAAAAATAAAGCTTCAGATATAAGATGCAGTAACTGTTAAATGAGAGTTAAGGAACTAGCCTGTGAAATGAAAGATGAACTAGAAAACACACAGAAGTGAAAAAAAATCACAAATGAACTCTAATTTTTATATTTCATAAAAGGAATAAATGTAATGTAGATGATACATTACTCACTTAAGGTAGATGTCAAATCTTGCTTATTTCTTTTTGTAGATTTACTTACTATTCTTATTTTGCTATGCTAATTCTTTATCTATAAAATATTCATGTAAACAAAACCTCACAAATTTTGTATCCAAACACACACGCATACACCCACACACACACCCACACACACACACTATTTCCTTCTCTCTGATAAACACAAAATTTGTCTCTCAGACACTCTTATCTGTTTTCTTTTAGTTAATACTCATTTTTTGCAGCTTTATTTTCAAATGCTGAATTTTATGTCTTAAATATAGATGAAGACTTGCAGTGATAAATTAACATGCACATGTTTGTAGTTTGGATTAATTTACTGATCACTTGGACTACTCTTCTTGAATATTGCTGTAAATGATCTGAAAGAGTTAAGAGACCTTTTCTGGACCTTAATTTATGCCATGGAGTTAGGCACCAAGGCAAGCTGAACTCAATGAGAATATTTTTCGTAGGATTTAGCTAACAGTGTGAGACATACCTTAAATGGATTTAGTTTGGGTAAACAACCTTTGTCTAGACACCCCAAATGTCACAGGTATTGGCACTCATTTTAAGTGGTAACTTCTATGTAAATAATTGCAAAGTTGCATTTTCTTCTTTGTACTAATATTTTATAAATTAAGGTTTACAACCCTATCAAGAGCTAAATGTTTACTCATAAGTGGTGGTTTTAGTCATGGATGTTTTTATTTTTTGGTCAATCTTACTTGACAGTGTGGGAACAATTAGGTTTTATATTAAACTTTAAGATTTATAATGTGATTGCTGAGAGCTGCTTAAGATTTCTAATAGTATTTAGAAATACAGAAAAGCAATGTAGAAAGGAAGGATGAATAGCAAAATTTGAAAGAAAGTACAGAATAGAATTATGGTTAAGAAATGAAGAAATATAGTCCTAGCAGAAAGCAGTGAGGGTACCTATTTGTTATAAATAAAGATATTCATTAAACTTATTTGATATATCATACATATAAGAAATATGAAATTTTGAAAACTAGAAGAGGCACATTATTTTTCACTGATGAGTTAGTTCAGCCAACTACCTTAATAAGGATATAATGACTTCTTACATATTTATAACTAATGATATGTAAAGTATTTTTCTAATTTAAAAATCTTACGGCCTTTATTAGTTATGGTAAAATTCATCTTTAAAATATTTGCTGCTTATCTGACTATATTGTTGAAGAATCCAAAGGAAAGGAGAACAAAAACAGTACTGAACTTTTATAGGTATTCAAATTAACAAGTAGAGTCTAATATTGAAAATGTAAATGTAATTCACATTTACCCAGAGGCCTAACATTTGAGCATTGCCCAAATCTGTTCATGGAAATAACTTAATGCATTCTCAGATTTGACTCATAATAGGTGCTTTGTACTTATTTTGAGTTCTCTCTAGTTTCTAAAATTCTAGGAAAGAAAGAGCAATATAATTTATTCTTATCTGTAAAACAGTAAATTTATAATTTTATAGGTTTAGATAATAATTTCAAAGTATTGATAATAAATTCCAAAGCTTTGTGATTGAAGTTATAAAAATGAGTAAGTTCAAGTAAAGGATCTCTTTGCAAGAATACTTTCATTTAAAGTGGAAATGTGCTTAAAAGTTTTGTTGCAGAATAAAGTTTTTGCTTTTTACATAAAAACATCCAATTATTTATACATACAGATTTGTATTCTTCATTACTTTTAATTTTGTTAAGAACAAGTGTCATTTGAGGTTGCAATTTACTTTACTGGTTGATAACATTAGAAACCACCCCCTGCCATGCAAAATAAAAAGGAAATGGGATCCAAAGCAACAATCATTGAATTAAATGTTGCCTTAAATGAGAATGCGTCACTAATAATCTTATTTGTATATTGCATAATCCATTACTTCTTTTTCTTGTGTTTCTTTTCCTTCCGTATGCCTTCCACATTTTACCTAGAAGGGCTGTGGGGTTCAAACCAGTAATTAAAAACCTGGGGCAGTAATAACTTTGACAAATATAGTAGATCTGCTTCACTGTATAAGTTGCTCACAGAGAGGGAAAAAATAAATGGATTTTTAAAAGATAAATTAGTTTAATTCATAAAATTTCACATAATGGGTAATACTGCAGTTCACACAGAGCGATTCTGCTATCTTCATTCAGAAGAGCAAACAAGGAAAGGAGAGGAGGCTACAAGTCATGCTTTTAGTGCTATCAGCTGGAAAGTGGGTCAGACTCTTCCAATTGCTGTAATTTTCACCGCAGGCATCCCACAGAGCCCAGTAAACCATCCAGGATGAGACCCACAACAATCTGTAAGCTCCAGCACCCTCCTCATACACCCTGCACGATACCACAAACTCCCCTACACTACTGGCAACTTCAACATCTTGACTGACCTCATAGAGCATTTCCTCAGAACAACAGAGCCTCCTTCCTCCGATTCTCTTTTGGAAAAGGGTAGGGAAGAATCAGGAACAAACGACAAGCACCATTAGATAATTTATGTGCAGAACAAGTGTCTTAATGACCTTCCGGATTGCACCCAAGTTCCCTAATCTCAAAAGGAAAGATGTGAACTGGAGGTTCTAGTCTGCTAAGCAGCAAATATTATCCTTCTATGGGCACATCTATACTCTCTGTACAGTGGATAACTTGTGAGATCACAGCAACCAGTGGTTGAATAGGGTTTATCTCTAAATTAGTAACATTTAGTAAGGTCAGAAATAATCATTTTGCTTTTCTTTTTCGAAGAATATAAACTACCCCAAAATCTGCTGCTATCCTCTATATTCACATCAGAAAGCAACCCCAGAGAGCTCAAAGTGAAGGGAGCTGCAATTATTATCACTTTAGTTTTCTTTCTTATTCCTAACAATAGAAATAGGTTTTTGCAATGATTTCTGCACAAAATATTGTACCAAATTCACCAAGTAAACAATTTTCTCCTTCTAAAAGCTGAATTAACATTCTTAAAAATCGTAACAATCATAGTTCTGTTCACATGAAGATACCTTAATGTCTAAACCTTTATAATGAAATTCTGTTGAGTAATTTGGTTTTGACTTTATTGGTGGTCTGTTTTGTGCTTCAATTTTCTCTTTAAAAATAAAGACTTTAAAGTATGTGTCAGCTATTTTAATATCTACCGTGTTCAAAGAATGCTGAGGGTTTTTTATTCTTGTGTAACACACCCTCTACTTTGAAGTTCACAATTCAAGTAATGATCATAGATATTAAACAAGATAAAGTGTTCCACACTGAATGAAATTAGGATAATTTTTGAAAGAATCGAAGTCCCAATTGCTTATGTTTGTTATATAAATTAATTATCCTTAATATTACATGTAATTTATAATACATTAATAGTTCATTTGAATGTGAACTCCGTGGGGCAGGGCCTGTATCTGTTTTGATCATTCTTTTATTTTCACTGATCAAATTAATGCCTGACACATAATAGACACTCAGTGCTTATTGAATAAATATAATGAAATGACTGAATTTGACATGATTTTCTGCAGTTGTCTAAATATTTGAAAAGGAATAAATATTTTATTTCAATTTCAGCTTTGTGAAGTAAATTGAAATACAATTCAGAAAACAGGTTTGTGTTTTTTCTTTAATGAATGTAGAACATGCAATAAGTATATACAAGTTTTATAATTTTCTTTATTGCACTTAATGCTCTCTCTTTGAGTGTGTCAAATCTAGTTAATATCGAAGGAAAATTTAGAGATGAAACCATTAAGAAAATGTTTGCATATTTGCTTTAAAAAGTAAATTATGTATAATAGCTTACTATTATACATAATATAAGGCAGTCTAATAAAAACTGAGCTCCTTGAAAAGTTTCAGTTAGGTTTTAAAAGAGAAATACTCAAAATATAAAGTTACAAAAGTTTTATTTAGACGGTTCATAACCAGTTGTTTTCTCAAATGATTATCAGATTTGCAAAGATCTGTAGCTATCTGTATCTAACAATACTGCAAAGTTAGAATTTACTTTGTTTTCCTAGGAGTGGCAAATTTAGGGAAAGGACTAAAAATCCTCACTGACTTGGGGACTGGTGCTATGCAAGGAGTCACGTTGTTTCTTTTAGGTTATCCCATAATGCAATGGGGTATGTAAGTTTGTATGTATGTTTTGTTGGTATTTCTGACTGAAGTGTGACATGCCTGGTCACCATGAAAGGGCAAAATGTTAATTTTTCTTTTTCAGTAACATTTCACGACAAAAAGGGGAACTATTTAAAATATGTTTATTTCAGGTTTTATCTGTTGAGAGTTCTTTGAATGTTTAACTCAGCTACGCTCCAGCCACGTGGCATCAGGCCCAAAATAAACAACAATAACAACCACCACCCCAGTTTGCTTCAGCTTTGGTCCCTAGTAGTCTCCCACGGCTCTTTTCCTATGTAGGGAACTTCATTCCCATCCTGCGTGCCTCTTCCCCATCTCCACCTCATTTCCAGACAGCCTTACTCTCCTGGTTCTTAGGCAGCAGAGAATATCAGTGGACATGAAGTCACAGGATCCTGGTACGAATTTCAATCTGCCCCCAGTAGGTTTGGTCGCTGGAGAAAGTTATCTTAATCTCTCTGCACTTCGGTTTTCTTGTTTATAAATCTATGGCAATAAAACTTACAGAATTTTTTGTGAGAATTTTAGATAATTTTACACAAAGAATTTATACCTGTGACTACTCCCCCAAGTTATTCAGTTAATACATGGTTGTTAATATCTCTACATTTTCATTTTTCCATTTTAATCAGTTTTTTTATAATTTTGACTTGTCATTTAGACATGATTTATAGACAGATTATAAAATTCTTGTTTCTTTCAAAGTGCTGGATCCCACACTAACCTTTCAACTTTTTCCATTCCCCTAGGTGAATAATTTGCTTTGAACTCAATCCCAAAATCAGACCCTCTTCTGACTGCTACTGAGCTCCAGGCTGCCAGAGGGGCCATTCTGATGTGACGTGCTGTGGTTTTCCTGGGTGAGGTTTTATTCTTTTTTGGTTATGGTTTCATTCTAGCTCTGACATTATTTATCTGTGCTCCAGTTTCCTCATCCTTAGAATGTGGATTATGAAATTCTCTCTCAGCATTGTAGAGAATCATTTGAAGTAATACACAAATGCTATTTAAAGTAGCATCTGCTACATCTGCTACATGAAATGCAATCAATGTCAATTCTTCTTGTAATTAAAGAAATAGATATTAGTGCTCAGAACCCTGTGTATCTATTTAGTAAAATCATTTTATCTAACCCAAAGAATGGTAAAACTAGTCCATGGAAAATATATTACATTTTAAAATATTTTATTTTATTTATATTAAAGACTAAAGTATGCATCTATTAGGGTCAGACATACTAATGAGCTAGGGAGGCTTAAGATTTAAAAAGTATTCTTTCCTAGAATCAGCAGAAATTACTACTCCACTTAAAGTTGGCAAGACTGGGTCGTATACATATTATTGACCACATCAAGAAAACCAGAATTAGATAATTTTGTCTACAGCATTACAGAGTGTTATAAAAGAAGTAGAATAAATATCATAATATATATGGAATAATGTATCCATTTTTAATTATAATTCCTATTATAATACAATGAAGAACTTAAAAATTATATTTTGTAATGGTCCATCTAGAAAAGGATTTCACTACTTGAGTTTAAAATTTGTATTTATTATCTTCTCAGCAAATATATTCTGACTGAACAAAACTGTATAAAATGCTCACAGAGAAACTACTGATGGATAGGGTTATTCCAAAGAATTCAACAGGAATCCTTACCCAAGGACATCCCCCACATATAGAATTTTCATCATTCAAAATTCTGACTGACAAGACCTCCAAGAGTTAAAAACCCCACTAGTTAGATACAAGAAGTTTCCATCCAAGTTGTGATGGCAAGCCTTTAGAAAGTACCGACACAACAAAGAGAGAATACATGTACCTCAGAACATCTTTCTGCCTAAGAATCCTGTGACAACCCTGTATAGAGTTCTGAAAATAGAACATTTGCTGCATGTAAAATGTAACCAAAATTGTCTTTGCTCTGGTGTCTATTTATTTGTAACAAACCATTCTTTTTTTCAGGAAAAACATAATGAGTAGCAATGGAAGTATACAGAAATAGAGAGGGTTAAACAGTTAAAACTCAAATACCAACAGAATGAAAATTTTTTTGCCAGCTATTCCTCAGAGGACTAATATCTAGAATATATAAAGAACTCAAAAAACTTAGACCTGCACAAAATAAAAGATCCAATCAAAAAATGGACAAGTGAAATGAATAGACACTTCACAGAAAAGTACAAAGAGTCAATAACTAACTGAAAAAATATTCAACCTGGCTGGCTATTACAGAAATGCAAGTTAGAACAACACTAAGATTCCATCTTAATCCAGAAAGAATGGATATCTTGAAGTAATCATATAATAACAAATGCTGATGAGGCTGAAGGAAAAAAAAATTCTTCATTGTTGGTGGGAATGTAAACTAGTACAACCACTATGGAAATCAATATAAAGATTCCTCAAAAAACTAAAACTATAAATTCCATTTGACCCAGATATTGTCCTTCTAGGTATCATCCCCAAAGAGTTAAAGACATAATATTACAGTGATACATTCAAACCCATTTTTATAGCAGCACAATTCATAGTAGCTAAATCTTGGAAGCAGCATATATGTTCATCAACAGATGAATAGATAAACAAAATGTGGTATTTACACATAATGGAGTACTATTTTTCCATAAAGAATGATAAAATTCTGTCATTTGTAGTCACTCAAATGTACCTTGAAACCATACTATTAAATGAAATAAATCAGACACACTAACTTAAATATCACATGATTTCTTTTATATAAGAAACCCAAAGTATAAAAAAAGATAGATAATAGGGAGTAAGGAGACAAATCGTTCTCAAAAGGGCAGGGGATGAAGGAATGGAAGGAGAGAGAAGGAAGGGGGGAAGGGGATGAAGAAAGGAATTAAGATATATTATGTACATGCACCAACTCCCCAAAAGGAATGTAAACTATATTTGCTGCAAATATGTAGAATGTGATCTGTAGAACAAAATAAAAAGAAAACAAATACTATTTTTATTTATTTTTTTTTGGTACTGGGGAACAAATACTATTTTTAGTCAGTAATTAATCATAAGCATCTTTTCCAAGATTTCCCTTTAAAAAGCCATTAACTGTTCGAATAAATTTGGTTGAAAGTCAAATAAGTCTACTGAGAGAAACCACCTTAATGCATATAGGAAGGAAAATTTCTGTATATGTGAAGAAACCATCAGTCAATCCTCTGAAATAGGTCATGGTGCCTGGATCGTAAATGCCAGGAGTTTTCACTGTCACACCAAAATTGATAATAGAAATTTATGGATCCATTTGTATCTGTTTCAACAACAGGAACACTTTTAGCATTTTATTTGGTAAAGAATCCAGGGATGCAATATTCCCAGCAAAGATAGCCTTGAGTCCTGGACAATTTTTAAAATTTTATCAAGTCACTGATATAGTTGTGAATGGTACCTAGAGCTCAACTCAATTTTACAAGTAATAGCAAAATATTATTATACAGTCTTACCATAAATGTAACTTTCCAAAAAGTTAGAAATTATATATAATGATGGAATAATTCCATTTATTTTTTCAGACTGATTTTACTATTTAAGAAACATTCAATACCTCTGTCAATGCCTTTTATACTTCCCTTGCTACCACATGTGCCTTTGGCAGCTCTTGCTTTTCATACATAGGTGCAGGCATCTTCCCAAGAATACAAATCCAGCCTTTCAGGAATATGACTTAATGTGATATAGAGAAAGCTAAAGAGAAGCTGACCATTAATATAGTTGAAATGATCAGGTATCATATCTTTCTTTTTTTCATTTCTTTCTTAATCTACATTAAAATGTAGACACAGCAATATTCTCAAAACAAGGTAGATTTTAGTTCTTTGTGCACTCATGTTTTCACCCTGAAGACTCTTGCTCTTTCATAAGACTTTGGCTGCTGTAGCCCCTTGAAGATTTCTCTTTTCTATCTACCATTCTAGAGCAAAGCTAAGACTCATGTTCCTGCCTTTATTGCCTGTTAACTTCCCTCCTTGAGTAATATGCATAGACTGCTCACTGCTTCTTATACATGTGCAGGAAATACTTTAAGCTGAAGGACACATTAATGGCCAACTGCATCTTCAGTAGAAACTTCCCCAGTGCATATTGTCTAAGTTTGCATGCATTTCAAAAAAAATCTACACCAGTAAAATTATTTGCCACTGACACACTAAATACAGTCAAGTTTCTGGATCTTTAAAAAGGTACATTCTTTCATTGTCTATGTTATATAATACGGCAATGCACAGTTGCTGAGTGCAGGGCTTAGAACCAAGTAAAAGTTTTAATTTGTCAATTATTGTTACCCACTATTATCAACTATTAAATATTACTTTCCTGGATATTGGAGATAATTATTTTTAAAAGCACTTTACAACTTGATGTCAAGAAAGTATCATTTTTTAGTTTTTGCAGGTATCATATGTGAAAGAAAGAAATTTAAAAATGACAGTGGTAATGTTTACAGATTTCTTTTACTAATGAATGTAATCCTGACAGAGAAATAAAAAAGGACTTTTAAAGTAATATTTGTTTAATTCTATGAAAAATTCTTTAGTTCTTTCCTGTCAGTAAAAAAATCAAAATTTTCAAAGTATTCATATTTGTTTCTATATTATCATAAGTGTACAGACGTAAATGAAAATTAAGAATAAGAAACAACCTAGAAAAAATACAGAATGTGACGTGATGTTTTTCATCTTGGTGTCATGCTTTGGTTTGGATTTTTTTTTCTAAATTTATTGTGTTACTGAAAAATTTCACCAATTTTTTTTTTTGTAATAGTCAGGGTTCTTGGTGACAAATTTCCCTGAATAGCAAGATACTTGCTACCACCAGCGATGGAATAAGTTCTCTTTTTTCACTAATATAACCCAAGAGGCTTAATGACTACTTGTTCACCAAGATCAGTGAACACAACAGATTTTTCTATAGCAATATATCTTCACTGAAATCTTTAGATGACCCTTAAAACTTAATTCTCTATATCTAAATTAGTATTGTGACATATCTCAGAAATAACCGAAGTCATGTCAAGAAGTCCCCAACTAGAATTCCTTCTGGGTAGCAGTGTAAATTACATCAGAAATTGTCAATGGTCAGATGTGACCCATTACCAGTGCAGGGGCTTTTGGGAGATCCAGATAATTGGGAGATCTACTCCCCAAGGAGGCTGATACTGCTCACAGGTATAAACAGATTATTGCTGTCTTACCAAAGACTATTACTACAATGTGAAGCATTGAGATTTCTGAAAGTCAGTTTGAGAAAGCACAATGAAAGCAAAATTTCCTATCTTGCTGACAATGTGACAAATAGATTCAATGCTTTTCAAGGATTCTCCAGATGCCCAAAAATCTTGTAATTTTGTTTTTGAATTCACAGGATGGGAATTCTCATATATTGTGTAGTAGCATTTTTAACTTGCTTTTATAAGAGACCTAATTAATTATAGGTGATATATACATGAAAAATTTTCCTTATTAATATATAGATAGATCCCTCAATTTAAGAAAAATAAGTTTTTAAAAGTTTACTCACTAATCCAAGTATGCATATATTTGTAGGAAAAGTCATTTTTCTCTACAAAGAGAAGCAAAAGAGGTATTACCTTAGCATACTATTTTAAATTATACTGGACCAATAATATTCAGATGTTGTGGTGTGCTTTCCCTTCACTTATAGCAAGATTAAATTCCAGTTTTAGTTCATTGCTTGTCAAGTCCAAGTCTTATTAGTGAGTCTGCAGCTGCAGCTGTATCAAGCAGTTTGAACAATGAAAATATCCTCGAAAATATGAATTATGTCTTTTGCCACGGGTTAAACATGATAGGAATTCAGGTTTCACTGGCATCTCCTTTATACATTCTTTCTAAGAGTACTATGTCTTGTGGATGAAATGTACAAAGTTTTCTATAGTTTTTATCATTTTAATGTATATAATATAAAAATATTGACAGGTATTTGCGCCATCATGTAGACTAACAGTTCATTTAATAATGGCAACTTAGAATATTGGTACAATTTATAAGATACAAATCACTTTTACATTGATAATCACACTTAAAATTGTTAATTTAAAAGTGAAATTTTTTATTAAGTTAATGTTTATATGTCAAGAAAATTGACAATCTTCTCTGACTCCAATTCAGAAATTTTTCCACTAACTAAATTATTTAGAACAAGTTGATTTTAAGTTAGAAATCCCTGCAAGACAAATTACTAGTTTTGTCTTTCTACATGTTAAACTTTTGCCCTTTCAAGACTTTTTCCACAATTAAAAATATGTCTTAAATGGAGACTCTAAAGTATTTCTGAAGGCTTATTATCAGATACTAAAATACAGAGAGTTTGAAGTATTTTTGTAGAACTATCAGATTAATGAGATTTGTAAAAATAACAGATAAAATTAAAATCAGCCTGGTCACTACTAGCTTGAGTCTCCTTTCAATTATGTATAATGTGTAGTGATTATAAAGAAAGCCATAGAAAATTAGCTTTAAAAATATACAGAAATTCAAATCAAAGCCACAAATATATCACAGGCCCTAAGATGACTAATATTAAAAATAAAACCTTGAGAACCAAAAAAACACACTATATAGGAAGAATTGTTAGTTTGTTTGTAGTTTATGCTTATTCTATTACATTTAATGACAAAAACATTTGTCACTATTTTGGTGATTGTGCTAAAACAAGTGTTTTGAAAAAAAATCACTGCCTTTTTCTCATGTCTTGGTGGGGGGAGAGCAAGAAGGAAAACATTTCTCAAAAAGCCACTTTGGTAATATCTGACACAACACCGTCCTTATTTTACTGGGATTTTTATTTCATTCCTGTAGGCTTATTATCTCACTGAATGAACAAAGAAAACATCACGTGGAAAAGGCTTCAGGCTAGCTACTTCCAAAAGGATTCAACCTTTTGAGTGCTACCAATATCATTCATACACCCACACAGTTAGCACTTTTGAATACATTTACTGAAAACCATTAATAAAGCAACAATCTTAGTGTGGTTTTTAACCATGTGTCACAGTGAAATAAGTTCATGTAAATCTGTGAACTGCACGACAATGATCAAATTAACAGTCATTTCAAGAAAAAATGCCCCTCAGGCTGAAAAATAATTAGTAGTCTCTCACTATCTTTTCCTCCTAATAAAAATCACGATATTATTGTTGACTGTGCTAATAAAACACCTCCCGTGACCCTGATGTAGCTTGATGTAAAATGTAAGGACTGTTCTATTGTGCAGTCTCACACATCTTTTATTGAACATTTCCATTTGGCTCTTCATCTGGGAACACAAGGGCCCATAGAAGCTGAAGAACTTTTGTCACAGTGTAAAGCAACTCTCACTTGTTTATTACTGCAGTTATAAAACACCCACTTTGACATTTATTATCTTTGAAATTTAACTTTTAGCAGTATAAACTGAATATTCAGAGCTTTGGATCTGAGAAGGACCAAGAGCAAAATACAGACAGAGCAAATGTAGAAAATCTATTTAGTGCATAAAGCAGTCCCAGGTTAGCAAACAAATATGTTGCCATAAACATTGACTCCAGGCCTTTGATTTTTAGTAAAACATTAATTGAGAAAGTTACAATGGTCACGGGTTGTTCAACATTTTTTTTCCTTTTAGTTATGTTATACTTGTTTCACAATGACTTATTGAATCCTTTTGTCCAAAACAGTATTGCAGATCTAAGAGGGACAGAAAAAAGTAAAAAGCGTAATCCTCATCCCCACTATGAGGAACAAAAAGAAGCAAAAAATGTAATTGTTATCCTCAAAGAGTTTACAAAGATAGAGTGGGTTTCTGTGCTGAAGTGGGTGGTGAGTAAGTTAATAATATTTCCAAAACACAAAGTGAAGATGAACTGTTCATTATGGTTTAGAGAAATAAAGAAACCTAGTAAAGTCACCAGTGAGTGTATGAATCAGAACATTGAATAGTATTTATATATTCAGTGCAACTCATCAGAACTACGATATCAAGGATTAATATGATTCAGTAAAGGTTTTTGAGTGTGGTATGGTAAATAACTTGGTATCCAATGAAGGAAAAATTTCAATGAAGAAATCATAACTAAATATAATACAAGTCAGAATATGGTCAGTTGTCCTAGTGACCATCGACTTTGTAGCAAAATATTTAAAATGTACTTTTGTAACTTCTTAGAATTAGACCTTTGAAGTAATGAATAATGCATATGTTCCTTGGGCAAACCTGAGCATTTCAGGCACACATGTAATTTTAAAGTATTTTTAAAATGTGAAATATTATCAGAAAACATATATAAATTTACAGCAGTTAAGCAAAGATGGCAAAAAGAAATGTCAACCTTAAAAATATACATATATAAATGCAAATTTTGCCAAAAAGCAAAGGAGGTTTTCTTTGGCTTAATTTTTCATAAGGGAGCATCTTTGACATTACTCTAAACTCTTATTTATTAAAGTGAGATCCAAGGAGTTCTATGTTTAAAAAATGTTTTGAGAGTATAATAAGTTTGGAAATACCACATCAAGTTAAGGTAAACATCTCTAGGACTCTGGTATGGTCACATGCATTGTGAAACTAGGAGAGCATGTACTTCCTATAGGGCCTCGGGGGACTGTAGCTCTATGGTACAAACCTTGACACCACCACACTTGGTGATAGATGAGACCAAGCACAGGCTCTCAGGTCCTTGTCTTGAAAGGTGAGTCTAGAAGACTATATTTTTAAGATTCTTCAGGTGATTTCAGTGTAACTGCCTGGTCTCTGCTACTCAAGCCTTTACGTTAGATGCTTCAGGTGATTCAAAGTTCACAAACTATTTTTCACATGATAACACCCATTAAAACATTGTTTTGGGAAGATTTTTAATTGAGAAATGGAAATAAATGTTTTTATGATTACTCTATTTTAGGACATTGTACACAACTGTTAAAAATACCTGAGGCAGGGTTTCATTTAACTCACCATTCTGGAGTTTCAGAGTCCAAGACGTGGTAGCCTTATTGGTTTGGAGTTTGGGGAGGGCACTAAGAGTGTATGGCCTCACAAAGGCAGGTGCATGTGTGAAAAAAGATCACATACTGAAAGCTGAAGCCAGAGAGGACAGTTCCACAGCTCACTTTGAGGGTGTGGCCCCAAAGTGACCCTTCTAAGGACTCCCTACCAGGCCTCACCTCAAATTGGGACACTAGGGATAGATCCCCACCCATACAACTTTAGAGAACGTACACTATCTAAACCATAGAGTCACCTGTTGCAATAACACAAGTCTTTCGTTTGGTGGGCTACCTTGTCCTTTGTGTCATAATGAGGTTAAAATTTTAGAGAGAAGGGGAAAGGAATTTCTAAATGTTAGTGAGTGCTCACCCTGTCCATTTATTCTTGAAACAATTATTACATACACTGATCACCAATTCTTTCAGTATGGGATGAGCTCTTCTGATCCTTTCCTTTTACTTTTCTCTTTTTTTTACCTTAAATTCTTTTTTTGGTACATTTTAGGTATACAATACATTTACATTTATCATTGGATGCTTGTACCTGTACATGATGTATCTTGGTTCTTATTTTTTTTCCCCATTACCTGTGTGCCCTTCACCCCCTCCACCCTTCCCTATTTATATAGACTTCGTTTCCAGTTTTTCCTTTTCTCATAATTTTTCCTTTCCCTTCTTTCCTTTCCCCTTCCCCTCCCACCACCCCTACTCCTTTGGACCTTTTCTTCCTATTTCAAATTATCAATTACTCATTTTAATCCTTATTTACACTTTCAGTTTCTCACACTAGAGAAACTATTCGGTATTTACACATGTGTGTCCTATTTATTTCACTTAAGAGTATGGCCTCAATATTCATCCATTTAGCTATAAATGTCTCTAGGACTAGAGGTCCCATTTGACCCAGCTATTCCCCTGCTGGGTATCTTCCCAAAATAATTTAAAGAATCATACCACAGAGATATATGTGCACCCATGTTTACAACAGCACAGTTTGTAATAGCTAAAGCTTGGAAACAGCCCAAGTGGCCATCAACTGGAAACTGGATAAAGAAGATGTGGTTTTTTTATAAAATGGAGTACAACTCAGCCTTAAAGAATGAGAAACTACTTTTCTTTCTCTTTTTCTGTTTTCCACTTTTTTCTACATAGCAAAAAAAAAAAAAAATCACCTACCTCTTTCCCTTTCCCTGGCTTTAAATAGTCAAGTGCTCATTAAAGAGAATTGTGCAGTAGTCCACTGTTGCTTTAAACACTACCAGCTGCTGGGTGTCTAACTCTTAACTTCCATTAATAAGGAACACAGCCTGTTTTGATAAGCTATTCCAACTTTTTGAGTTTTGCAACTTAAGTTTCAATAGTGAACAAGCCCAAAAAAGTGCTAAAAAGAGATGAACTGTCAAAGAAGCCCAAAAGAAAGATGCAAAAGGAAAAAAAACAGATGTTTTGTTTTCTGAAGAAGTCAACTCCATACATTAAATTGTTTCCATTCTCTTCTGGAAGATGTAACTTTGTGACTGATGTTATCATAGAACTCATAAGACAATAATGAGACTGATCTTTCTTTTAAAATCAAAATTAGTGCCACAACTATTAGGATAATTTGACTAAGAAACTGTTGGGAAAATGGATGCCACTGTCCAAATAGCTAGAAAGTGTTATCTTTCTACTTCTCACATTCTATATCTATAAAAACTTCACAAAACCATAACCTCTGTTCATGGAATTCTTATACTTTAGAATTAGTGTAATTTAACACAATTGAAGACAAATGAGCAGGGTCTAAAACCTACTATCTCAACTCCATTCCTGAAATGATTTATAATGCATTTATTAAAACTGCCAATTTTTGCTGGCCATTTGTATTTCTTGTTTTGAAAAATGTCTATTCAGGTCATGTGGCCATTTTTGATTGAATTACTTGTGCTTTGCTGTTAGATTTTTAGTTCCATATATATTCTGGGTATTAATCTTTTGTTGGAAGAATAGTTAGTGAATATTTTCTTCTATTCTGTAGGTTATCTCTGCACTCAGATGACTACTTCCTTTACTGTGCAGAAATATTTTAATGTGATGTAATCCCACTTGTAGCTGTCAATGAAATACAAATCAAAACTACAGTGAGATATCAACCATCTCATCTTAGTTGGAATAACTTTTATAAAAAATGCTGGCAAAATGTGGAGAAAAGAGTTTTATTATAGTGAGAGTATAAATTAGTACAACCATTGTAGAGAACAGTATGGAGATTCCTCAAAAAACTTAAAAGAAAGATCTCCCATGTGATCCAGCTGTCTAATTCTGGAAATACACCAATGAAATGAAATAAGCATGTAAAAGAAATGTGTATGTGTCCATGTCTAGTATGGCACTAGTCACAGTAGTTAAGCTATGGAATCAGCCTTGGTGATTATTAACAAATAAAAGGATAAAGAAAATGCAGCACCCAAACAAATAGAATATTATTCAGTCATAAAAAAGAGTGGAATCCTGTCATTTGCAGCAAAATGGGAAAGTCCGGAGGATATTAAATGGAATAAGCCATACAGAGAAAGACAAATAGCACATGTTCTCTCTCATATGTGGAAGCTACAAGAAGTAGACCCGGAACTGAATGTAAAACAGTGAATGCTAGGGGTTGGGAAGGGTATGTGTGTGTGATGACAAAGAATAAATGGAGGTGGATTTGATCAGTACATAGTGCATGCCTGTGTGGCAATATCACACTGACCCACATTACTATGTATAATTAATACATGTTAATCAAAAATAAAATAATTATTGAAAATGCCAATTTTCACATTTCTTTAAAAGTAAAATGATTCTGGTAATATACATTTTGAAAAACAATATCTATTGAGAAATTAAATGATTATTTATGAAAAATTTTCAGTAAATATAACAAACAAAATTCCACCTTATGATAGTCAAGCAATGGAAGGATGGATGGATGAATGAATGAATGAATAAACAAATAAATACATAAATGAAGATAGATGGTGCACACAAATACAATTCCTGTCTCAATCATTCAAATTCTAAGTGTCTTTGACATTGTCTTTATTTGCCACTATGAAACAAAAAGTTCAAATTATGCAAATGTATTGCTTATTTTTGTTCTTTTATTCTATCAATACAGCAAACCATCCATAGTCACAGTGGCTTAAAAAATCACTCTATTTTAGTTATCTCTCACATTTCTGAAAACTAACTGTCCTGTACAGCAGGGTAATTTTCAATAGAAGTTTCTCTAAGGATGTCGAAAAGCTGACCGGTGTCACCTGATGGTTTGATTGGACAGACATTCAAAGTGGAGAGTAGTGCATGCTGGATGTCACATGAGTGCTCTGGTGGGGCTGCAGGCCACAGCATATACGAGGTACACTTTCGTGTGGCTCAAGCTTCTTATAGGTTCTTAGAGGAAGCATCGTAAATACAGTTGTGCCAGGAAGTCCAAAAGAAAACTACAAAACTAAGTATTATGTAGTCATGGAAATCCCAGGCTATCACTTTGCTATAGGAACAGACAATTCCATAAATCCAGGCAACATTTAAGAAGAGGGTAACAGCTTCCATCTTTGATCTAAGAAGTAGTATATACATACAAGGAGGGAAGGAACTGGTGGTGTCTCACACTATTACACCATTTTTTAGTGGTTCTTCTCTGTTCAAAGACATAAATATGTCTAAAAATTAGAGTGAAATATTTCAGTGAAAGCATTTCGATTTCTGGTATAAAAAGATCCCACATCATTCAAATTCCTTCCAGATATATTTGTCCTTCAGGCAGAGAAAAAAATGGCAAAACCCTTAAATGTGACTTACTTCATTTCAATTGAATATAAATATTGTCAATAATTTTTATGTCCTGCAGCAGATAGCAAATATTTCATAAAATTTGAAGTTTAAAGAAAGTTCAATTACTCTTGTCTCACCTGTAGTCATCAACTATTAAACAGAGTTGAAGGCCTATATTCCTCCTTTCATGTTAAGTCAAAATGGAGTATAGGGGCCAGGAATTTAGCTCAGTGGTTCCACTGTCTGCCTTGCAAGCGCAAGGTTCTGAGTTCAATCCCCCATACCTCCCCCCCCCAAAAAAAACCCCAAAACAAAAAAGGAGTATATATGTACAATCGTATTTTGCAGAGAAGGCTCAAAAGATTAAGTGTTCTTTTATTTTTAAAATATTTTTCCTAAAATTGCAAATTTAATAAATAGTAAAACTGACTCCAACTCAGGGATTTTTGCCCCATTATACATGCTGCTTTGATAAAAAGTTAATGAATACTGTGAAAACTTGTGGAGAAATTGGAGATGAAAGTATGTCAGGAGGGCATGAAAATACAGTTGGAGCCAGGGAACATCGCACCAAGCAAATTTCATTTTACTGTTAGTCCAACACATGTTTTCCACTATCCTAAACTTCCAGAGTGACAGTCTTCTTATAGCATGCACAGTCTGGGAAAAATTAAAAACAAAACAAAACTGCAGACAGCTGAGAAAGAGAATAATGCCGCAGAGGTCATGGAACCAGCAGCCAGGTTGAGGCACAGTGTGGCAGGCAGTGGGGTGTGGGAAATACACTGACAAGTGAGGAACAATGAGCTACATGGAGGATGGGAGAGGCAACCCCATCCCTCCCTCCCTCGGTGCTCACACCCCTGCTGCTGAATAGCCTTTTGGCTTTGTGCAGCGCTTGAGGAAGGCTGTGAAAGCAATGATGAGAAAGTTACATG
Source organism: Heterocephalus glaber (assembly GCF_053883595.1). NCBI lineage: Eukaryota > Metazoa > Chordata > Mammalia > Rodentia > Bathyergidae > Heterocephalus > Heterocephalus glaber. The sequence goes on from NW_028258327.1 coordinate 9,192,168, forward strand.
GCACTCTCTAATTTTTTTTTAACTTTCTACTGTTTAAAAAATAACAAACAAAACAAAACAGCATGCCCATAGCAAAATGAATTAATTTGAAATTTCAGTAACAAGGAAATATAATGTAACAAATGAAATACACTACTCCCTAATTATATAGTATTATGTTTCTGTTCCAGAGTCATGTTTGTAGTTCAATCTTAAAAACAGAAGAAATAGAATAAGCAGCATTAACTTTGATTTATTTCATTTCTCTAAACAGCACATAATTGTTTTAAATGAAGTTAATTTTTTGAAGAAAATACTCTGACAAATAAAATTACAAAAAAGAAAGGGATATAATGAAACTGTTAAACATCACCTATTATGTTATTAGTATAATAGGACATTTGCACATGTGACTAGTTGGAAGACTAATTCCTACAAAATATTGTTCTTTAGGCTTTAAAATCTCATCAAAATCTGCCTCAAAAATCATGCCACAGAAGCAACTTTTTAATGATATATTTTTAAATAAATTAATTCATTTCTTTGAGGGGCTAAGTGATTATCAAATTATTCTTGATAGCACTGAAACACACTTCAATCCATGACAGCAAGTTACATTTCCTTAAAAAGAAATCAAATTTAATGTTATTATTCATCTGCCTGTGATTCTTATCTATGCATTCATCTATATCCATACCAGCCTATTATGAATAATCATTTCTAACTATTTTATGATCTGTGTTTTTTGCTGCAAAATACACAAAGGTAATTAAGCCAAATTGAAACAATTATAAAACTACACTATTCAATAACTCAGTTGCCAAAAAAGTTTTACTGTACCCTAAGGAGGAGAAAAAAAAAATGCCTCTATAGCACTAATATCATTCCACAATTCCACGTTTCATTTATTCCTGCAAGCCAGCCAAGCTCAAATTAATTGTACTGACTAAACTTTTCTTCTTGGAGAAAATTAAAGATATGCTGTTGTCAACACTTGAGCACAACCTTGCCGACACTTAAATGCAGAGAAGGGTGTGACATCCTGCCCTGGCTGCCTTGTGCTAATTAATCACTCTGGTATTTAGGACCATTCAAGCAGACAAATTAATGGGGAATAATTAGTGTATCTTTGTTCCAGCTCAGCTTTGCACACCAGACACTCTCAGGGAGAGAGGGGAGTTTGCAGAGTGCGAGCCATTAGCATGTGCATAGTTTCACTTCTGTTCAGCAAGTTCTTCGGAGATTAAGAGAAAGGCCAAATTAGCAGACGTGTGACCGGGGTTAGGACACCATTCTGGAAAGAAAGCCCTCTGTTTGGGTATCAGCTTTCAGAAGCAAGTTGTTCATCCAGATACTGAACTTCATAAAACCCAATTAAACCTCAGGGAAAACATAATTTTATAATCCCAAAACAAGTTCTTAAAGAAATATAGTGAGAAAATCATTTTATTTACTTTATTCACATTTATTTATATAACATTGAGATAAATGCAACCTAAAGAAATTGCACATTTTATCTTCATTTATATTGGCTTTTGTGAATTTTTATTGAAAATGGATTTTTATCAACCGATTACACACATCTTGTAATTAAATAATATAGTCCATTTAACCTCTCTCCATTTACTAAAACCTCTCTGTAAATAATCCCTACAGCCATAAAACTGATTTTTTTTCTGATAGGAATCATAGAGTAGAAAATTCAGACAAAGTCTCCATACAAAAATCAGAATGACAAGAACAGTATTGATTAGACTCTGTCCCATTTTACAGTGCCGACTGGGTTCAGTGTGCCCATCGACTGAGTGAAGGCACAGCTTCTTACAGAAATATATTTTGAAACTAAAATATAAGTTTTGACACTTATTCCATTGAGAAAATGATTTAGATTTGCTGTCAAAAATAAAACAGAAATGAAACCAACTGATTCATAAGAGTTCAAATATTCCTAGAATAAACTCATCAGTTTTACTTGGCTACATAGATTCCTTTCCTCCCCAGACAGTAATATCCCATTTTTCCACACACAATACGCAAACACCAAATTACATGCTGGTGATAAATTATTTCAGACCGTTTTATTAATAGTTTGCTATCTACAGAACCAATTGAAACATACCACAAATAATTGTGTGAATATATGTATATACATTCATATAATCTCACTTATTTTAATACCATATGTGTAAATGATCTTTAATTGCATTTTTCATTTTTATACAGTTTATGTAAAGGAGAAATTTTTGTTATGTGTGTGTACCTAAAGTTCTTGCATGTGGTATGGTGCACGCATGTGTGTGTGTGTGTGTGTGTGTGTGTTTATCTTTACTGTTTACTACATCTTACTAACTCTCTAGCCTTGTGCCTTAACAGTCAAGACAAGAATAATAGATGTAGCCACATATGAAACATTCCTGCAAATTCCACACTTCTGTGGGAAGATTCATCCCCTGAAAACTTCACCTTTGAGTAGTGCACACATCAGGCTGGCCTGGTGGCCGGTGTGAAGGAGACCACACAAGTGAGAAAAGTGACCACACTCTGCACAGGTGAACAATCCTTTTGGAAGAAAATCCCAACCACCCAAACTACAAAGGTGAATTTTGTATCGAGCACTATAAATGAGTTTAGTTCTAATAACACAAAACATAAAAATAGTGAAAGAATACTTGCCACGATTTGGGATTTTTAAAAAATTACACTTAACTTCTATGTTTCATAGAAACATATCATTGTTACACATAATACTCTTGGATTTGTGCTGGTGGACAAGGAGGAGGGAAAGCCAATCACAAAACCACACACACAAAATTTCTTAGAGGCGAGAAATGAATCTTTCTAGTCTCTTCTGAGATACTAAATTACTGCCTCCGATAAGCCCAGATGCCATTAGAAAGGCTTCCATCCTGGGAGTGGGTCCTCCTAGATCTTTGAAGGTGCCTAATCCTCATTAAAGGCAAACCCTGGGCGTAGGAGGGGCTGCGCTGGCATCAAGGCACCTGGCGACGACTAAAAGCACTGGCCCCATGTGTGGCTGCCGCTGAGCAGCAGAATGTAATTTAGTCGCACCAGCGGGAGCAGGGGTCAATGATTTTATATTAATGGGGATCACGACAGTTCTAAGCTGTGGCGTGCTTTGAAATAAGTGTTGTACAAGGCAGCAAAGAGAGCTCAGCTGAGGAAATGAGCTGTGTCACTGTCTCCTCATGCCTTGCAGCAAACACTGGAATGTTTTTAGTTGCTACAGACTCTGTGCTATCATAATATTTTATAAACAACAATTACCTATTTCATTTTGAAAAGCTCAAACTCCTAAAATAATGCCTCTAAAAATGCTACTAAGGATGAGAAGTTTTCTTTCTAGTCAAAATACAAACCAAAGACGTGGTTGAATGAATGAACTAGAGATGGAATGTTTACATCTGCAAAATAACTTAGGAAAATAATACCAACCATGTTGTGGGTGGTTTTTTTGCTAGTAATAAAATATGGTATATTATTATATACCTTGAAATATTGTCACAGTGTCCATAGCTAAAATGAAAGACACAGAAAAGGGAGTTAGGGGCAGTGATTTTGAATTGCGGGCAGTGTTCTATCCTTTTCTGCATTTGAAAGCACTATTGTCCCATCTTATCCTAAATTTTCATGTATTTTCAGAAATACCAGGTTGAGGGTCCATATTACATTTCCAGCAAGTCAGCATTATTTTTTTTCAAATTAGTAACTGGGTAAGAAGTCATTTTTCTCAACATTTCTGCATAAGGAAATGATGCAAAATAAGAGTTTTTCTGGGCCTGAAGGATGGTCAGATTAAAAAAGGTGCATCATATATGGTCAGAAATAGAAGTATGACAAGGAAGAAGGTTTCACTTTTCAAAATTTATTTTGAAGTACACAGGTCAGAAGTACCAGAGCCGACAGGGATAAAGATATATCTGTGAGAAACATGACTAATTAGGAGAAAATGTATCATTAAGTGGATAACAGGTGCCCTGGAGTTATAAAAAATATTCAACAGTGAAAAAGTGTACATCTTTATCAGAAAAATAAAATCTATTCTTGAACATTGCCACTTGGAAAAACAGTTGATTAATTTTCAATGCTTCTTGCATGCAAAGGAAAGTTATAACTGGGCTTTGTTATTAGCGAAGCATCCTGAAGAACAGAATGGTATAATTGAAAGTTAATTATATATTGTCTATAAAACACTTTATATAAGATAAAATCTAAGCTTCACTAGTCTGTTGAAAACACACTTTCCAAAGATTATCTGTGAAATATTTGTGCCAAAACATTCAATATATGTGAAAGTTCACATATATACAGACATATGTATGAAGACTCTACAATCAGAAATGTTTAGAAACACTGCATTATAAAAGTTATTTTTAATATTCCTGAATAAGTTAACCTTGTAAATGCCCTGAAAATTCCTGTAATATAAAAAACTGTTTAGTTTCCTCAAATTTGTGTCTATCCAACTACTTTTATTACTACTTAACATCTGTTTTATAAAACACACTTTGGGAAATGCTGTATTAGAGTTCACTGAATTAGTGAATGCACATTTTCGTCAAGTGGAACCAGTAGATGTAATCTCTGCTCCACATTTATTCCTGTGCATATTGGAACTCATTAATGGAAGACTTGTTATAATCATAACTTAGAATTTCAGACATTAAAATGCCTGTAATAAACTACATGGTGTTTATAAGTTAATATATCCCATAATTGGAGAAACAGTCTATGATTTCCAGAAATAGAAACAGAAAGGATGGTAGGCACATTTTCTATCTCCAAATATGAAGAGAGGAGACACAAAAGGTCAGGTTTTTGACTAAATCATAATAATTTGGAACGTGGAATGGTCTGGGTGTTTAAAACTGAAGATACATGTAGCCTTTTAGGAATAATCAGAGCCAGGACTAAGGTGAGATAAATGAGGCACTCTCTTGAGCATAAAATATAAGGAGGAAAAATCTTCAGTAATCAACATATAGATATTTTAATCAATATTTTAAAAATTAAAATGAATGCAAATAAACTTGTGAACAAATTGTCAAAATTTTAAATAAATATAGGATTATTTTTGCTGATAGTTCCTTGTGCCTTAGATTCTAATATGATTAGGCATATCACAGGGAATGAGAAATTACAAGGAGAAAAATCACAGGAAGAAAGAAGTAATTGATCAGGAGTTCAAATTAGTTCTGATCCTTTCTATTAATAAATAGCTATACATCATATATATATATATAATATATATACATGCCATGCTCTGATCTCTAAAACTGTCCTGAGAAATACCTCTCCAATGAATTGTTCATAGATATTAAAAAATATGGTAGGTAGTAGCTTTGATATCATGTTTGTTTGGGAAAATCTATGCTGAACTGGTCAGATTTCATTATTATGGGACTTCCCAGGATTTTTAACACTCTATTGTATTTCTTGACTGTCTTATAAGAAAACACTATACAACAATTAGTCCATTTTTAACATCTTAGCCATAGTAACCAAAATGCAAAGCAAAACGAACCTAAGTTGCTCCTCACTACAAAATGTTAACATTCTAAAGACATTTTTAGAGGTAATATGAAAACTAAATAATTTAATATGAATTAACACTCTACAAAAACCTAATTTTAACTATGATTGTAGAAATATATATCACATATATAGCACAGCATATTTAATTCATATTCAAGTGTCCTAAGAACAGAGAATCTGTATCTTGACTTAAACAGCCAAAACCAAGCGTTGAATTGGGGCTGATGTTCCGCTATTGAAACCTTACAAAAGACATGTAAAAGATGGAAAATGAACATATTAGAAAATGAAGCAACATAAGTAGATGAGAATAGGTGTGGTTATTTTTTATTAAGCTTATTGGTACATTTAAAGTATACATTATGATGACATTCATTATTGGGAATTTGTACCGGTACATGATATATCTTAGTTCTTATTTTTTCCCTATTCCCCTGCACTCCTTTCCACCACTCCACCCCTCTCTATTTACAAAAAATTTTGTTTCCATTTTTTCCTTCTTTCCTCACATTTTTTCTTTGCCTTCTTTCCTTTCCCTTATTCCTTCCCTATTTCCCCTTCCTCTTTGGACATTTTCTTCTAAATTCACATTATCTATTATACATTTTGGTCCTCATTTACACTTTCAGTTTCTTACACCAGAGGAACTATTCAGTATTTATACATGTGTGTCCTTTGTGATGACTAATGGACAGATTTTTCAAATATTCTAGAATATACAAAATCAGTTTCTTTCTCTTTCAGGAGATAACCTTTTATACAAAGCTAATTATTCAACATTATTGATTTCATTATTCAATTTAGTTCTTTGTTGATTGTATTTTCCTCTCTTCAAATCTGAAAGGAGCTACTGGACATAACCTTCTCAAAACAGATTCAGCTATTTTGAGGCTTATCAAATATAAGTGTATGATATATCATCTTTTCAAGTTGTGAATTTATAATTAATTGGTACCTTCTTATCTTCAGTATTTGATATTGATTTTATCATGTTTGATATTACCACTGACATTTCTATTATTCTTATTTTTGCCTGGTGTTCTGTCCCTTTCTTTATCTTTAAAACTTGTTTAGTTCAGTGCCATGTGTCTCTTTAAATGTCTTTTCTACCTATTAACTCAAATTAGCAGTCTCTATCTTATGATGAAAAAATACAATTCATTCACATTAGTGTTGCCTTATAAATTTTATACTTTTACTTCTAACTTAATATTTCTTATATAGTAAATTTTCCTTTATTTTTGTCTTGACCATTCCATTTTGCCCTTGTATATCTGAAAGTAATACTACAATAGGGCATTTTATTGATAGTCTCATTTTCCTATTTGTATAAACTGGTATACATTTTTTTATCATGATGAAAAAAGGCAATGCTACCTATTTGCTCTAGTAAGATGGACTTATATGTATATTAAATTGCTTTGCCTTCCTTTTCACCAAGATTTCTTCTCCACTGCAGTAAGATTAGGTTAGAGGAATAATTTAATTTCTTCACTTATCTCTTCTCTCTTCTCCTCCTCTACAATGAGGAGACATTCGGAACTTTTTATTTCTTTACTCCTTTCCCTTGCCCATTATTACTCACAGCTGAACTTCCAGGTTTTGTTGAAATAATTAGATATTTTAAATTCAACATGGTTATTAAAATCTCCTTTTATGTACTAGCTTCTGTTTCAAGAGGCCTAGTTTAGCACTTATACTCTATATTTCCATACAGAAAAAAATTCACATATATAATAGTATATTACAAGTTTTATGATCTTGATATTTTTCCCTTGGCATCTCCTATCATGAGTTCTGTATTTATCTGTCTTATAAGTAGAGCTCTTAACTACTTCCCACAGAAGCACTACCTGTGTAAGTTAGTGATATACTTGGATATTTTATACTTTCAGGTACTTTTCTCTGCTTCATATTTGGACTCTGCTTCATATTTGGATAGTAGAAATGTTGGATGGTACACAGTTTTACTGAAATATGCATTTTTCCAAAGTTAGAATTCAAAAACAAGGTATATTTGAATCACAATTCAAAGCTCTTAACATTGTCCTATTTTTCTATTTTTCTTTTAATGGTGTAAGTAGATATAAAATTTATGTAAAGTATTTAAATAACAGCACAATAATGGAGGAGAAAACATTTTTAACCAAAGCCTGAGATCTCTTAATATTACTATTACTGTAATATTTCTAATATTATTTCAAGAGATTTTTCTCAGGTGCAACAGTAAAATTTTAAGTGTTATCAACTCTTTCTTAAAATTAAATTAATTTACCTAATACAATTCCACTCAAAATCTTACATAAATTTTTTGGCTTGATATATATATATATATGTATATATATATAAATATTTCATATATATTTGAAATAATATCTTAAAATGATTCTAAAGTTCATTAGCTCATTACTTGTAAAGATAGCTGTTTTAGACAGAATTCATACCACATATTGCAATCTAAATTGATGATAAAATAAAAACTGGAAAAATATCCTATCAGTGAAAAGGAGGAAGACTTCAAATATAAGTTTAATATTTAATTTAAAAAATAATGATTAAAAACTGCAAGGATTTAAGTAGGATCAAAATTCTCTAGGTCAAATATGTAAATAAAATTTACAAGTAAACAATACTTGAGAAATTTTGTTACAAATATTGAAGGAAATTTATATTATTAACCAGTAATTTCTTATCAATCAGTGAAAAGAAGCCTAGTACCTCAATAGGGCTATTATGAAAGGAAGATTAATGCTTAATAAAATTATGGAAAATATTCAACACTAATTTTAATCATATAAATGTAAATTAATTTTTCTTTAATTTTATTTTGCTCTATTTTCACCTGTTTAACCTTTCTCTTCCTCTTTTTTTTTTTATTATTAGACTTAATGGAGTAGGAGGACCAAGAATTAAGCATAATCTATGAACTACTGGTAGAATTTAAATTCAAGTAATTTTGCTAGATATCAGTGTCATACTCCTAGTTACACTTCCAGAAATTAATTTTATGTAATTATTTGGTGAAGTAAACCAAAGATCTATGAATAAAAGAATTGACTGCAACAAGACGTGAAGCAACAAGACACTATAAATAACTCAAATGACCAAAAGTGGGGAAGGATTAAATAAATTTTAGCCCATACACTTAATGAAACAGCATAATCATTTACAGTTATATTTAAATATTTAATATAATAGGAAATTATCACAAAATAATGTTAACTTTGGAAAAGCAGAATTTACAGTTTAATATTTAGAAGATTTGTAGTTTATCATAAACAAATGCACATAAAAATACTATACTAAATGTTAGCAATGCTTCATATTAGATGATGTTATTTAAAGATATTTAAAATATTTTTGTCTTTAAACCTCTTCTGGCCTCTCTCCACCTTTCACTTCCTCTCTCCCTTGTTTTTTTTCTCTTTTTCCTTTCTTTCTTCCTTCCTCCCTTTCTTTCTTTCTTCCTCTCTTCCTTTCTTTCTTTCTTTCCTCCTCCCTTTTTTTCTTTCTTTCTTTTTTCTTTCTTTCTTTCTTCCTCTCTTCCTCTCTTTCTTTCTTTCCTCCTCCCTTTTTTTCTTTCTTTCTTCTTTCTTTCTTTCTTTCTTTCTTTCTTTGTTTCATGTCTGGTTTTGGTTATTGAACCTAGGGCTCACTCATTCTAGGCAACCATTGTAACATTGTACTACATACTATGCCCTAAACATTTTTCTATATTAGAAATTTTGTATACTAAGCAGCTATTGTTTCAATATCAGAAAAATATTTATTATTTGAATAAATTCAATATCAGAAAATTATTTGATGATATAAAGTAATTGGTGGTAAATCTTCAAAAGAGATCACAAGGGAGAACAAACATAGTGATAGTTTCATAATATTGAATAAATAATTAGCATTAAATATTTACATTTCATCTTTTTATTTTTACATATTTCTTTCTGGGTCTTGATTTCATGGATTGGTTTCTCCACACTTTCACTTATCATCTTTTGTAGTATTGCCCTGATTTGTCATCGTTTCCAAAAATGAATGAACAGATAACAATATGCTAGCCAGATTATTAAAAATTATTAATATGACCATATTATCAAATAAATTAATAGTCTAGTTTTATCTTTGTAGTGTTTAGTTTCTAGGGGAAAATATCATTAACAGAAGATGCCATGAGGAAAATAGAGATAATCAAAAACCTTGGATACAGTCAGAGAACACAGAGGTGTTTGAGATGTTCTTACTATGCTTAGAAGACAGAATGAATACTTAAAGTAAGTGCAAAGAGGTGCGGTTTTACTTTTAATATGTTTGGTGAGAAATAATTTCAGTACAATAGATTAAACATACTCATAATAGTAAATTCCTTACGGGTGGCTAAGATACAAATCAGTTTTGGACAAAACAATAGAGATGCTTAGAAATGTTTTAGGCATCTTAAATGAAATTACAGGTAAAACATGAGCATTAGAGTTTATTCCAATAAGAAAATATTTATCAAACATACTTCTCACTTACCAAACACAAATAATTTATTTCACTGGTTCTTAGCATTATTAGCTGCAAATTTTTAATTGTGTAGCAAAGTCAAGCCTGTAAAATAAAAAAAGAAACATAAATTAAATGTTACATTTTAAATTAAACCCCATTTTATGGAAATCAATTGGTTTTTATCTCACTTTATCAAAAACAGTTTACAAATTGATCCATCTGATCCATGTAGCATTTCCTTATAAATATCAGAGTAAAATCATTGTTTTAATTTTTCCTTTTCTGTTCATGCCTGAATCTGACAGATGTGGATAAAATGCGTCAATTCCATTTATTTAAAAAAGAGAATTTTAATTTCTAAAGTACACCAACAGATATTCAACACATTAACATTCCATCAAAGTAAACTGTGATTTCTTTTAACTACCATTTGCATCTTGATACACTAACTTCCCCCACCACCACCACCAGTGCTGAACTAACAATGGAATGTGCTCTAGGGGTTTTAAACTCAATACTTAGTAAATTAATTCCCAATTATCTCCATAAATACTCCAGTGTATTAGGATGATGCCAACAACCTAAGCTATAAAATATTAAGACTGTCTAGTATGCTATCGATCTTTTATAATATTTTACAAAATTGTTTAAAGTTACGTAATACTTCTTGATGGGATCTTTGTAGGAGACTGATACCTTAAAAAAGAATTTTAAAATACAGTAAAAAGCAGGAATATTTTAATTTTGAGTGCTAGACACAAAATAGGAAAATGACTGGCAGTTATTTTTCAAGGAATATTTCAAGGAGTACTCAATGTTCATCCTTTAATACATACTCATGAAATAAAAAAATCTTGAAGCATTGTATAACACCTTCTCCTTATTCAAAGACAGAACCTTAAGTTTTTATATATATGTGTGTATTTTTTGTATGTGAGCCAGAGAATAAAAGAGTGAGGGAGGTGGAGAAACAGAAAGCAGACAAAGAAAATGAGACGAGAAAGACAAGAAATTCAATAAAAAATATTTTGTCTACTTAATATTAAACCAAATATTAAAATCAAAGCATATTAAATGAAAGAAGTTCTTTTCATCATCTTTAATTCATATGCAAGGTATATTTTGTTTATATTGTTTGGTAGGAATTAAAATTTAACACGACCACACTGGCCAAAAATAACCCTTTGTTCTATCTTTATTTCAAAATTCTATGGGTTATCTTTTCAAGCCATGAAAGACCCAAAAGTAACATGTATTCCTTGAGTTGTTGAAAATGAAAAGATTCAGTTGTGAATCAAAACAGAAACAAATGTTAAAAAGAGGGCAAAGAATGTCACATGTATAGCTTGCCACAGTTGTTGGGCCCACTTTCCCTCTGCTGGGTCAGTGACCTCAATGCTCAAGACTGTCAAGTAAAATGGTCTGAGCGACACCTGTTTTCCCAGAACCCTTGACCCTTATTTAGCTACTGGCCCTGCTATGCTCTCATGAAGTGCATAGCAATGGAGTCAAGAAAGTGGGCAGCTGACTGGGGAATTTTGCTGTACTTTTTGACTAACTACTTATATGTTATCTCTCATTTCATTTGTAATGAAGAAAAATGCATCTATAAAATTGAAGGGCACTATTGATTAGTCTAGACAGCTTTGAATTGGGTGGGTTTTTAAATGTCACAGCTTTATGCATGTTAGCAAAACAACCTTGTAACATATTTGGGTCTTTCTGTAAAAGCATCCAAGTTTTAACCTATGTACATTTTAATACATATCCCAGAAGAAAACTGAATCTTCTTTTGAAGGTTTTAAAAATATACATTAAAATTCTAGAGTTCAATAAAATACAAAGTTATTGAACTCAATTTAAAGGGAGTAAAAGAGTTGGAACATGTATGAAATATGAAGCATGAGGTACTGTCACTTAATCACTTCAGTTGCTCTAATAATTTTATTTATGTTTTTCAGTCCTTGAAAAGGCCAGCCAGGCTGTATAAGGTGGCTAATTTAGCCTTTTGATGGCTAAATTACAAGACTGCATACTAGTTTCGTCTTTTTTGGTCTTATAGATAGAGACTTAAGCCCAACACATCACATAATTCTTTAACTGGTATTTAAAAAAAGAGGCTTCTCTTCCAGGAAAACAGCAATTTAAAAATAAGTCACAATATTTGTTTGTCAGGAAACTGCTCCAAAACACTGATTAAGAAAAGAATTAGAAATGGAAAAAATGTAAACTTCCATAAAGAAATTATAAGCCTTCAAAAGTTTAATATGTTACCAGTGAGGAGGAACTAAAGGGTTTTTTCCAGCTCCATATCAGTGTACCAAATAGTTTCTCCCACATACCAAGGGTCAAAATCAGAATCTGAACAGGTGAACATGGTGCCCGGCAGCTTGACCCCATGGCAATAGAATTGACCAGAACTGGCCTCTGTACTCTCCTCTGCCCCACATGACTGCTCCTTTGGGCAATGAGAAAGTTTGACTTAGAGAAATACGTGCAAAAAGGAAACAAAACAAAAAGAGACTGCGAGTTGGGCAGCACGGTGTATGCCTGTGATCCTAAGCACTCTGGGAGGCTGAAGCAGGAGAACTGCAAGTTTGCACCCAACCATAGCAATTTAGCAACTCAGTAAGACCCTGTCTCAATAAATAATTAAATAAATAAGATTAAAAGGGCTAGGAGTGTAGCTCAGTATGAAGAATTTAAAGTCAATCTTCAGCAGTGCTAAAAAACTTTTTAATTTTTAAAAAATAGACTCTTGATGAACAATACACTGGGAAAATAAACCAGGGAAGATTTATGTAGAGTACCAATTAAAAAATGTGAACTCCAATACTACAGCAGGTGAGTTAAGAGTTTTTATTTGCTACTCGGTAAGAGTCAGAGAGATATCAATTTTCCAACAAACACTAAATAACATAAAAGAAAGTAATGATGACAAAACAGAGTAATAGAAACCTGATAATTGTCGTAAAAATTTCTGAATTCACAAATTGGACTTCAAGAAATCGGGAGATATCAAAAGCAATCTAAACCTTAGATGGTCTTACAGCTAGAACTATCATGAGGTTATTTTTAAAGAATAAAGGGGAAAAATGCCAAGGTTTCCATTTAATTCATGACAATAGTACACTCTTAAGAGAAATAATCAGTAAAATGAATGATAACCCTCTAAAACATTCAATTATTTTTAAATATGCCTTTGTTAACTTTGGAGAACCCACATATAGTATCATTTTTCCGAAGATAAAAGCTTTTGACAAGTGAATCAAGTGCCTTTAACAGTTTTTATGTGTTTGCTACAGATATTCTAGCTCTGGTATTCATATTCAAGTGTCTCACAAAACATAAAGATTGTAGCACAAAGATGTTCTTTACAACATTATTTATGACTTGTTCATTCAGTAAGATTTTTAAAGTTTTTTATTGTTAATATATTAGTATATATGTGCAGTGTTTACATTCCTTATGGGAAGTTGGTACATGTATGTAACACGTCTTAATTCCTTTCAAAAAGATTTTTTGAGAACTTTCCATGGGCCAGGCTATGTGTCTGCTATTTAGTAAAAAAAAAAAAAAAAAGAAAAATGCCATTAAAAGACTGATAGTTAATTATGGTACAGGCATATGATGAGCTATTATGCAGTTATTAAAATGATGTTTATGGAATGTTTAATGACTTGGGAAATGCTAATGATTTAATACTGAGTGAAAATGTACTTACAAAATAGCACTTACCATATTATCTGAGACATGTAAAAATTGCATTAAAAATGGAGGAATATTCCAAAATATGAACACTAATTGCCTCTAGGTGGTAAAATGATGGATGTTCTTTCCTCTTGCATTGCATTTTACAAACAATGTATTAACTTAATTATCACTAAAATATATCCAGATTTTTGTAAACTAAAAATATTAGAACCTAAGGTAACTGACCACCAGATGAAAACTTTCCTCTCTATCTGTAAGGATTAGATTGAGTCTGATAAAAGGCATGATATTTAGACAGCTGTAAATTCATGTGGTGCTTGATTTTGTGGATTGCCTCAACCCTTAAAATGCTCATGTTTCTAAGAATAGGTAGTGGATACATTTAGAACTTTTTGTTAATAACCAAAAGCAATTTTCACATGTTTCCTATATCACTTTTTTGGTATATAATTTACATACTATATAAAGTACTCATTTTAAGTAGGCAATGTGATTATTTCTGACAAATATATATAATGAATATAATATATATATATATATAAATCTAATAGCTATTCTGACAAAATACAGAACATTTCCATGATCTTCCAATAATCCCTTGATTTTTTTTCTTTGCAGATAATACTTGGCCTTATCCCTGGCATTGTGCAAGTACTGATCTGTTTCTGGTCACTATAGATTAGATTTTGGCTTCTAAAACTTCATATAATGGAATCATATGGTATATGCTATTTTGAACCTGATTTATTTCACTCAGTTTAAAGTATTTTAGATATACGCATGTTCTTGCATATATTGATATATGGTGGCATTTTATACACTTTAGAGTATCTAGAAATGGTAAAGCTTATGCTACTGAATGTTGTTGTGGATGTGGAGGAACTCACTCTCATCCATCACCAGTGGGAACAGAGATGGTGTGGCCACTTTGAAAATAATTTTGAATTTCTTATAAAGTTAAATATATGTCTGCCGTGTGACCCAACAATTCCACTTGTAGATATATATGTAAGAGTAATGAAAAGATGTATTTATAAAAAAGACATACATAAAAATAGTAACAACAGCCAAATTATAAATATAACATTTACAATAGCCACAGTGGGAAACAATGTAATATGTACCAGTAGATGAAGGAATAAACAAAATATAGCATAAAGGTACAATTGAATACTCTTCAGCAATACAAGTGCTCTTTTTAAAGCATAATGTAAAAAATATATTTTAATGAAGCATCCTGAAAAGGGTCTTTAACAATAGGAAAATCCTATAGATATTCTACAACCATATACATAGTATTAGTAAAAATTTTAAATGTTACTCATTTTTAAATAAGCTCCAATCAGGGTTTCATTAATAAATACAATTACTGGTTTAAAAGCATATTTGTCTATTTTCATTTTCAAGCTCAACAAAATATTTTAACATTTCTTATATATGTCATGGAAAGTATTCCTTTTGTTAAGCCAACCGGGAAAATAAAATGAATAGTTATTACACAAAAACTTATACATTTTAAATTAAGCCCCAAATGCCTGCTGTGTAGTCTTCTACCAACCTCCAGTGAAAACTTTTTGTCTTCAAATGAAAAACTCCAATAGTCAGCAACGAAATTGTTTCAGTTTTCTTTCATTTAAAAATCAAGTACTGAGCACAGAATTAGACACAGTCCCTACTCAGTGGGATTCACAGTCTACAATGATGCCAACCTCGTTTTCTTTTTACTCAAACTGTGTATTATAGCAGACTCTTGATAGGAATTTGTTTACTACTTCTAAGACATACTCTTGTGCTTGATACACGACTGAAAGAGAGTTCACACTCCTTTGAAAATGCAGGGCTTGGGCATACTGAAGGGCAGCCACAATAACCCACACTTGTAACAAAAGCAAGCTCTGTATTAAGAAAGGAATTCTAATAATGACTCTTTTTCTAGTTTATTATTTAATAAATATTGCCAGAAATAGTTATAAATCCAACTTTACTTCTAAATGCAAGTTTATAAATCTAGAACAGAACCTGGAAATATAGCAAATATTGACTGGGTAGAGAGCACATGGAAAATATACATTTGAAATAAGACACTCTAGGTCAATAATAATTATCTGTGATTTATCCACACCCATAGCTACCACACCTATGCTCAAATGGTCTCCAAAATTTCTGGACATTATAATTTCTTTCATTACTTTTCTGAATTTCTCCTTTCTATTTAGGAGACCATTCTTGGCTTCTACATAGGAAACAACATGATATATAATTGTTTAGATAAAGAAGAAATAATAAATTTCACACATTGGAGATCTATTATATATCAAATAGTGAGCTAAGTGGAATAATTAATCCACTTCAACATTGTTTGATTCCCACTCTGTGTCAGATATCATTGTGCTGCTGATGGAATAGCAGAAATGTCTATCTGACTTATGGATTTTACATTCTGAGGGTACATGAGTTGGAACAGTGGGAAACAGAAACAATAAGGAAATACATTAGTACATATAACATGTCTGGTTACAAACCCAGCTTGCAAATTTGCTAGTTTTTAAAAGTGGTACTCCAAGCCAGAGATGTCATCAACTTCCCCTAAAACTCATGCTACCCAGCATAGTAATCTAACCCAGGTTTTTCTACTGAGAACCCCTGACTATTTCTACTGACTTACCATCAAAAAACAATTACTAAGTTTATAAACTATAAGAAACAAGGACAAAAATGGAAGAGTATTTGGAAAGGACTTTAGAAGTAAAAGCGTATTTCTATGTGAAATCCATGAGAATGTGTGTTGCATACCTCCCTCTGGAGAATGCACCCTGCCAATGACAACAGTTTTTGCACTGTAAAAGCTATTGTGACATTTATAGTGTCCACAGGGGGCCTCAGCCAGAGATAGAGCATGACACAGATATTAAATGATGCCTCTGCCTGGAAGTTATGATACTCTTCTAATGGCTAACTTCTGCCTGAAGACTACCTGATGCCCTTGGAATTTCCTTAGACAGCATCACTGTCCAGGGCATTTTCCTCCTTCTGACTTTCACTTACATTGCGGTCTAAGGATGCTCCTGTCTTATTGGGTTCATTCACCATTTTATCTCACAGAGACATTTTTCTCTAAGACAATATCTGCATGCTTAATCCTATCATGGAATCTATATGTTTGTGGAGCCAGGCAAATGGTGCCAAGAGTGCTGTGAACAAATGAGCAGTAAGATGAGGATTAGGGATTGGCTCACTCATTACCTAGCCAGGGAAGAGGATACCATCCCAGTTAGTACGTGAGCCATGGGTACTCCTTGGCACAGTGTGGTGGTTCTGCTGCTAAAGATTTCAGTAACTGTGACTTGGGAAAGGTCCAGATGGAGAAAAATTCTATAGCAGCTGTAACAATTCAGACATTTAAAGTCCATAGTGGAAATAATGCATATTAAAAACAGAAGAATAATAATAATTTTTAAAAAAAACAGTAGAATAGGTGGAAAGATGGAGATTCTTTCAGAAAGACAGAGACCTAAGTGTGTTAACAAGTAATTCATGGCTAACTGTGTTAGCCAGAGAATACCAGTGGTAGCTTACAAGCAGGAATTTAGCACTTGTGGTAGAAGGTTAAATAACATTATAAGAAAAGACAGATTGAAGAGTTAATTGTCAGAGTCTCAGAGCTCTAGAGATGTTTGAATACTCAGTCAAGGCAGGATTGTTATGCAAAGATGACATCCCTCAAAGGGAAACATAGTATCATGAAAAATGGGACAGCAACATTTGAATGGATGACTCCAAGTATGCTTACTATTCAATCTACTGTCTTCTGGAGACACTGTGCTTAAATTAGCCCATTCTCCCTTAGAGAAAGCTACAGCTTCTCCTGGGCTGGGAGATGCTACAGAAGCTTCTTCCTCCCTAAATTATAGTAGTCTTATCTCCTTTTCTGCATATCAGGCCAATAACTAGGGTTAAACCCTAGCATCATGTGGCTAAGGGTTATGCTAGGCCTGATTAATGGAAGAAACAGACTATATAATTAAATAGTTAGAATTAGTTGTTATATGCTGAGGGGAGCAAAGGGAAGAATGCTTGGCTAAAATTTTGAAAGTAGATAAATGGAACCAAAATAAATCTGGAAAGGCAAGAATTCAGAGCTTTATATGCACTTTCTAAAGACATGAAAATTAACATCCTAACAAACTCCAGGGGATGAAGAATGTGCCACTGTGGTGGTCTTTAGAAGTCTTTAAGACTGATGTCCAACTCTTAAGTAAAATAAAAATGTCAATACTGCCTTGTCAGAAAAAGGAAGGAATAATGAGACTGAAAGAAATGAGCATGCTGAAAGGATACAGTATGTGTCTTAGTTACTTTCTCATTGCTGGGATAAAATACCCAACACCCACAAGTTAAAATAGAAGTTTATTTTGACTCACAACTTGTAGGGGTTTCAGTCCATAGTCAGCTGGCATCAAGGCAAGGTGGCATGGAAGAATGGCATGAGAAAGAAACAACTCACAGCATGGCAAGCAGGAATCAGAGACCAGTCAAGAGAGAAGGGAGGCAAATTTGTTCTTCCAGGTCACACTCCCCAGTGACCTACCTCTTCCACCCAGACTTAACCTCCTAGCACCACATTTAGCTACAAACTCATCAGTGGACTAATCCACTGATGAAAATCCACACCTATGATCCAAGCATCTCCCAATAGCCCCACTATCTATCCACACTTAAGACTTTGGGGTGACATTCAGAAATAAACAATAACAGTATGTAAGGCTGAAAGACTTGAAACAACATATCTTTCAACAAAGCCATCAGGAATATTCTGGTGGGAGCAACACCAGGATCACTGAGAAGCTTTGTTCTTTCCAGACCACAGATGATAGATGGAGAAGCAGTTATTCTTTAATATCTACGGTGGTAATAACCCTCCTTCTTGACAGTAGAAATCCAGGTGGTGCCAATTAATTGCCAGAAGCCAGGAAGCTTCAATTACCTTAATGATGCAAAACATTGGAGAAATAGTCAAAGAGCCTAACTTGCAGAGAATTATGAAATTATTAGTAGAACTTGGGATACTTATAGGCAATAAGGATGGGTAGCTAGCACAGGTCCTGCTTAATAGGTAAAATTTTAAAACAAACAGTAAACAAAAACACAAAAATGGAAAAGCAAGCAAAGGTGCTGTACCATGTCCAAACTAATGCAATCAGCCCTACCATCTTAGCCATACAATACAGCACTGGGGGATCCAGCAGACCCTATAGTGCTGAAAAAGATGTAATGTGAAATATGATGAGCAACACAAAAAGAATCACAACACAGGCCCTGGAATTCTAAAGTGATGTCAAGGATAGTCAAGAGTTATTCCCTCTTGAAGAAATACTGTGTGTTGCTGAGTTTTGGTAAAAACACAACATTTGACCATGGGATGCACTGGCAGTGCATCTAAAGCTGTTTATCAAGATCTGAATTCTGTTGAACTACCCACATTTTGATATCAAGCCAAGATAGTTTACTGGATATGAATAGATGACAGAGACCACAAGTCAGTGGCCCACAGTTGGACATGTGACCTCCATTGATTGGCTCCTACCTTTGTATAGAGTCTTCTATATTACCCAGTCAAAGAGCAAGAAAAAGTTTGAGCTTGATTTGTAGATTCATTGCCTCATCTTGAATGCCACAGCAAGTAAAATATGAATAATGACTGCATTGTACCTGCATTCAGAGCTAGCCTTAAAAAACAGTGGAGCAGAAAAAAAAATCTTCCCAATGACAGAGCCACAAGTGGTGCACATGATCATCTATTTTGTGTGGAAAGAGAAATAATCAAGATAAGAGCACATAGATTTCAGGGCAATGACCAATGACCTGACTCTGTTCAGAAGTCTTGAAAGAAAATAACAAAAATATCAGAACAGAAAGGTCTAGGGTATCAGTGTGTTGCTGGAGTTACAGAAATGAATACAAAGTAAGGGATTTTTGTACCAAATCACAGACCCTTCTGTTGTGCTTTGTCCCCAGTGGAAAAGATGCATGTGTCTAAGAACCATTGGAGTAATTTGTGGTCCCTATCTTCACAATTTTGGGTTCTGCCGGCAAATACCCAAAGGATCTCACCAAATAACAACTATTTCTGCTATCTGAAATATTTGTACTCTTGATGGCCATGACCAACACTAGAAAACAAGAGTCACATACAGGTGGGGTAATTGATTCTGACCAGCAAAATGATACAGAGGGGAAAGAAATGCATGTGGAACTCAAGTGATTAATTTGCATGATTTCTAATATGTATTTTCCCCATTATGAATACAGAGTCATATGAATCATCCAACACTATGAAAGGTTGGCAAATTGGGAGTTCAAGAAGGTTTAGTTCATATTACCAGCCAAATCGCTAAGACTCACTGCTGTAATCACTACAGATGAAGAGATCAGAATGAAGAGTGGAGTAAGGAAAGGAGTACAAGTTACAAACCAGAAATCAGCTGTAGCAATGATAACTTTAATTTATCCCCTAAACTCCCTCATCCCACTTATCAGTCAGGAATGAAAGCCCATAGAAACAATTGAAGAACTTCTCTCAGATCTGTGAGGAGAAGTAGATTTAAATGAGGCTAGGAGAGCAATGTGGTATTCATGAAAGTTAGCTTATATACCTGTCACTGTGGGAAGTATAAACCACCTGTAGCCCAAGTTGTGTGTTCTGAAATCATAGCCTTGTTTATGCTAAGCCCACATGTTCCACAGGCTGCTCTGAGCTAATGGCTGAAAATGGCAGGGATACTAAGGCAGGCCTGCTGCTGAAAACATGGGCATCACTGATGGGCAACTTTGGCTTGAGCACTTTCTCTGACAGCCTTGCCAAATCTCACTCACAGACAGCACTGTCTATGTAGTACAGCCAACCCACCCTCTGGTCCCTTCACTGTGAATCAGATTTGCTTTGTAACTTTATTATGTACTCAGTTCTCTTTCTGTTTTCTTTCACACAGCTATTTTTCCTAATAAAATTCTTGAATATTTAATCTTGCTTTGCCATCTGCCTTTTGGAGAACTCTGATATCCTCTGTATTATTAGAGTTGTATTGGTAAGTCCCAGCTCCTCACTTTACATCACAAGGAACATGTAGCAAACTAGCACAATGACTTTTAAAAGCACATGGCAAATAGGTGCCTGTACTATAATGTGACCATACCACAAGATAGTTTCAAAAACCAACCTACACAATGATATTTATGTTATGACAGTTATTTATACTATGGCTAAATGGCATCACTAAAGGGATAAAAAATATCTAAGTATTTTTATCTAGGTATGAAAGATATGAAAGGAGACTGGTATTATGATCAAACAGTAGTGAAAATTAATTTTCAATTCTTCCATTCATGTTTTTAAAAAATGAAAGCACTCACATTACATATCCACACTTGGTTAAACCTCCCACTCTGCTAGTTCCTTGACATAACAACTCTGGCTTCCCTTTCCACAAACCCTCTTTTAACTGATCCACACTTATGTAGAAGCTTCTTCCCACGTACTTTCTATCCGATGTCCCACTTTTTTCTTTGCATCTTCAGTAATTTTCATTAATTTTATTACAATAAATGCCTGATCAAGGTTTAAAATGTTTCCAACAGTGTTCATTTTACTCTTATGAAAGATACTGCTAACATCTTGGGAAGGGATTTTTGAATGGTCAAAAATGCCAACAGGCTGTTTGAGAAGCTGAGAGTTCATGCTTTGGAATTCTTCAAGTGAAGATAACTACTTCAGTTTCTTTCAGCTTTCATTTTCAGTGACTGTATAAAACCCTTAGATTTCCCTCTGAAAAGGGTAAAAAAGATTAGTCATAAATGCTTTTATCACAGTCCAGGGAATTAATAATTTTTGGAAGGACTTTAATCAGATTATCCTTCTACTTACATTTCTTTATTTTTTTCTGCCACAAATAGCTAAAGATAAATTTCAGTCTGTCAGAGTTGTCACAAACTCTGACTCATCATTGTCAAAAATAATGTTTTTCTTAATTTCTCATAAAGTTGTTTTCTTAGAGTTGTTCTTATATTTTCAGAAATGAGACTTTTCTAAAATTCAAAACTGAAAATGTTTAGCATAATTTGTTTTAAATTAAATTACAACAATAAGAGGTTCCCAATGTTAATATTTTCCTGTCACTCAAGAAAGTTAAAATTGTGAATCATTCACTTAGGTCTTCATTAATATAAGCGGAAAACATTAAAGAAGGAAAAGGTGTGTTTTACTTCTTGAAGCATAACTTCTATTTATGGTGTCCACTTGTCTTTTCAAAGTTTCACATAAGGCATAATGAAAACTTATGCAATAAAATAAGAATTCTGGAACTCAGTCATAATTCATTTTGTTCTTCAGGATTTACATTCCAAGGTAAACTCTAAGATAAAAGTAAATTTTTAAATACTTTTATGTCTGTAGACATTGCTCTGATGAAAGAACTTTCTTCTAACTACTTTAAATTACTTTTGTCTACTGTTAAAATGTTGGATGAATTTGCAATCTTAAGAAAATTAACCATTGTTGTCAATGCAGATAGTAATGAATTTTATTAATGACTCAAAAATATATTTAAATAACAAGATTACTTCATGTTAAGCAATAATTTCTCACATAGAGATTGCATGGTAAATATAGGTAATCTCTCTATGTATACATTTTTAAAAATAATACATATGTCTCCACATATATGTTTGTACACTCACAATTTAAGTGTGTCAAATGATAGAATCCATTGCAACATGTGGATATAAATTTGGAATTGTTTTCAGTTGATACAATAGGTAGGTCACTTGTATTTTTATCCTTCTATTTTTTCAAGAGTCATGTAAATACTTTAGATAGAGAACTATCTAGCATAGCATCGATTTCCTTTGCATTGCCTTTGTGATTTTTCTGTGAAATGAAGGCTTGTGTTCCATCTAGAACATCACTAACATTGACATTCCATATACTGTTTTGATTGTTTTTCAAGGAATTCTTTGGGCACATAATATATCCATACTTTTCATCTACAGATACACTCTCTATACAGTTTATTTGAGCACTTTCCAGGAAAACCTGCAATGTGTGTGGGTATCAAACTATATTAAATGTGTTTTAATGTTTTGTTTACATGTCTTTAAATAAGCCTATATTTCTGAGAGCAGCATATTTTATAGAAAGAATTTTAATTCAATGTTCTTAAAATTGTTTCTATTTGCCCAAAACAATTATTATTTTGGCACGGGAGGGAAATGAAGATTCTAATACAATAGTTTCTCCTATTTCTTCAATTTCTGCCCCCAACCTACCAAAATAAATAAATACATAAAAGTACACTTTAATATTTTGGGTACAAGAAGAAATTTAAGTAAGTGCTTTTATCTTTCCATTCTCTAATATCTATTAAAGCACAAGAAAGAAACAAAAGTGGTTTAAATCATAAATGAAAAACAAGTTAGCATCATAAATAATTTAATAGATTTCTAGAAGATATGGAACAGGTAGAAAAATGGCAAACAAAAAGATATTTTCTAGGAAAAATAAAGAAAAGGCAGTATGTTGCTTCTTCAGAATCTGAGTTGAGAGCTCAGAAATGCCAGATAGGATGGGGTCAGATGGAAAACTTCATCAAAAATAAATTTATTAATTTCAGACACACATTAACTATTTCAGTTTTACAGTTAGTTAAGGAGCATGTTGTGTTTGCTGGTTTGCCTTTACTAAAGTAACAAGATTTCCAAAGCATTGCCCTTTTTATACTGGTATATTATAAGTATTATTATAGTACAATTTTATACAATAAACCAAATATACTTAAGGTGTACAATTTAATAAGTGTTGATATATGTATAAACCTGTAAAAACACCACCAAAATCAAGATAATTACATATCTACTACTAAAAGTTTTCTCAGTACCTCCTGTGGTGTGTCCTTTTCATCCCTTTTGATGCCATCCCCCACTCTTATCCCAGGCAACAACTTTTCTGCAGCCCCTGTAGATTAGTTTGTGTTTTCTAGAGTTTTGTATACATGGAATCACATATCATATCATTTTTGGTCTGGATCCTTTCACTTGGCACAATTATCTTCAGATTCATGCACGTTGTCTTCCATGTCAGTGTGTTGTCTCATTAATTTATCACAGTCTATCTTCAAGTGATATCGTTAACACTTCACATTATATGACAACAATGTACTTCTAGTTCCTTTTCCTGGACTGTTTTCTATTATAATACAATTGACTTCTTCACATACATGAATTCCACATGACATTGAAATTATTCCTAAGAATATTCTTAAGCTTTGCTTTTGGATGCAGCTATTAGAAATAGTTTGGATTATTCTGGTTGTACATTTAAAACTTACCACCTCAGACCCAGAGAGAGTTTATCTAGGATGAATTACTCCCCTCTCATGAGACAAGACCTAAGTACTCTTCTCAGTTATGAGTTTTTCCAGTCTGGCGTGTGGGAATAGGCACTATACTGCAGGTGCCATATGACAGCCAAGCATCATTTTCGCTAATACTTTTAGGAAGTGATTTCCTAGGGTCAAGATTCTCACAGGGATGCAGTGATCAGCACTCTACTCACTACTTGGGATTCCCTCTGCAAATCTCTGAGATTTTCTCTATGTGCAGCTCTCCCCTTTCCTGTACTCTGTCCTGTGAAAGCTAACAACATTTGTTCCTCTAGATCTTAACTTCATCCACACATTTCAGGGACTCAGGCCACCTTTTTCTGTGTTCCTATTTCCTATGTCATCAACTGGAAACTGCCTCATGGAAGCAAACTGGAGCAGTTCACTGGCCTGACTTTATTGGCTTCCTATCTCTCAAGAATCAATAGTCTTCATTGACTATTGTCCAGTAGTTTAACTACTGTTTCAAATATGGTTTTGAAGTTTGTGTTTCATGCAGGAGTAAAATTCCACCCTATGATTCTATTTCTACCAGAGTAAAATTTACATTAATTTAAAGAATAAATGGTAACTTATTAAGCTTTTTTTGCTGGGACTATTAATTAGATAGCAGTAGGCAGAAAATAGCACACTCAGCTTCACAATATACTGCTTTCCTTATTTTACTCCCTGCTTCAGAACCTCAGATGGCTCTTATTGCTCACTAAATTAAAAATAAATACAAACACAAGCAAGTAAAAATGTTTGTATAAAGAAATAAGAATATTTTCACAGTTTTCAACCTTCTTATAGTCTAGCTTAGTCCAAGAATATATCTGATATGGAAGAATTGAGAGCTTTAACATCTACTGGTAATACTACTTTCAGGCAAAATTTTTATAAAAATTTTAGAAGTTTTAAGAAATATTCCTTTAAAACTATTTGGATTCCAGATAATCTATGTGGCAGATGAAAGAATATCAACACCAATAGGGTAAAAAAGATTCTAATCAAGTCAAATATTTGACCACCTTAGTTATATAGAGTAGAAAATATTTTTAGTCCAGTACAAGAAGATCTTTCACTGAGCATTTACAATATGAATTTAATTTTTCTCACAGTATTTGTAAATATCTATGGACCTGTGTTCTATCTCTAAATATATAAATATTATTGTAGAATCATAAATCTCCAGAATTATCACATCTCAACAATTTTCAAAAGAGAATGATTTTAACAAAGACCTTGAAGGAAGCTTATTAACTTTCGCATTAGGGAATTCTAGAATATTAAAGGGTTAAAATAAAATATGTGGATTAAGCTTTTCAGGAAGCACAAGAGAAGAAAGACTAACCCTAATACTACATAGACATTTAGCATATAATAAAGATAAAAATAATGCTTCCACAAAAGTTAAGTTACTAAAATCATCATTTTTTAATTCTTTATTATTCTATGTATTATTCTTGGAACTGGATTTCAATATACCTTAGATACATCTTAATGGTTACATTTTCATATGAAGTTACTGATTTGTTTAAAAATCCCTGGGTTTAGTCAGAATGTCCCTTTAATACAATAGTGAAATAGCAAAGTCAATACCTTTCAATACATCTGTGTGTATAAACTGTATTTGATCTGTCCCATTGAAAATTACCATTAGCATGTGTATCAGCCAGCTATTTCCACAGTATTTCTGTATAACAAAGCATTCCTAAGCCCTTCAATGCCTTAAGATGAAAATCATTTAACCATGTTCACCACTCTACAAACTGGCTGGGAGTCAAATGATCTAGGCTGCATTTGACTGGGCTTAATACTAATCTTCAGGCTGAATTGAGAATTTAAGTTTTCTATTAGTGTTATGCCTTGTGCCTCATGCAGTCTTAGGTGGGGCTTTTCAGAGGTGACTGGACCTGGGGTGTGTGATGCTAGGATTAAGGGTGTGTGATTAGTAAATTAGTCCACTAATTGCTTTGCCATAATTCTGGATAGGATTAAGGGTCCCCACACTAGGTGTGAGTGCAATCTGCTCTAAGGATGGATAGACTAGATAAAATATAAGGGATAGAAAGAAGGTCACTGGTCACTTGTCACTTGCTGCTTGCTGCCATGCTGCCTTTTGCCTTTTGCCTGGTATGAACTGTTTCGCCTCTGCCATGCCACCCTGCCACGGAGCCAGCCAACCATGAAGTGAAACCTCTACAAACTGTAAGACTTCTAATTTGGGATGTCGAGTAGTCTGTGTTAGCAATGAGAAAAGTAACTAAGACAATTAATCTATTCCTTGTCTCTAATACTTCATGTCTTTAATTAACAGGAGAACAACGATCAAGACAGATAAAACCTATTCAGTGGTAAAATGTGTCATTTTCCCCATGACCAGAAAGTTTTCTTAGTAATAATACCAATGTGAAAGTCCACTAGAGGAGTATGGGAATGTTTCCGGGCATTTACCTGGGAACTTTTTATGCATGTTTGTATCCTTTGTTAACATGTGCTTCCATGTCCCTTAAGCCTTTGCCAGAAGATAAAATTCACTTATTAATGAAACAATGCTACATTTTTCTTTTTTTTTTCTTTAAGGAAAAAACACTTGGCTAACTTTATGTTTTGTAGAATTTTCTTTTCTGTGACCCACCTTTCATGAATGTAGCCAGTTGTCTCACAATCTGAATTAAACACAAAGCTTTTAAAGTTATAAAATAACACCTTAAACTTTATAGTGTGCGTGTGCTTTTACTACAGAGTGTCTCATTTCAGATACAGATCAGGAATATAAAATGTAAATTTTTTAATTTCGATAAAAGAGTAAGAAACAGAAATAGATAATGATTTGATGTTTTAGTGGCCTATCAGTATCTTGAGTGAACTCGTTAAGTGATTAGTCTTTAATTTTATTTAGTTCTATGAGATTCTACTATAGTGTATAAACCACAACACAAATGCACAAATATTTCTGGTGCTTATTTTTCTTCAGCCATGTTATCAGTAAAAGTCTTTCACAAGATTCAAAATCATATTTGGACTGTTACTTAGGAGAGCTTCTTTAGCAACACTGTCAACCATTAAAGTTTAAACAAATTCTTTATGAACACTTCTATCAAAAATGGAGGAAATGGGCCAGGGATTTAGCTCAGTGGTTCCACCTCCTGCCATGGAAGAACAAGGTCTCAAGTTCAATCCCAGGTTAAAAAAAAAAAAAAATGGAGGAAATGTACGGCTCTTGTGCACAAATGTATATTTTGACATACTTTATCAACAATAAAGAATGAGAAATAAGAATTTTGCTAACTCACCTAATATGTAAATTTTCTGCCCTGTGGCCCATTTTCCTACTGCTGAGGGAAATTGTCTGGTACCCATATATTAAAGTAAAGGTATTTATTCAAGCAATGTGGCTGCCACTTAAGGTTAATCAAAATTTTCTTGGAATCTATAATAACCTCAGTGTCTTGAGTGACTTAGGAACTATGTGGAGGCCCTGGAAAGAAAACGGGAAGCCATGGTTTTCCAGGATATAGTGAGGCTCTCTCCTGTACCAGTCACCTCATTGTTCTACAGGGATCCCCTGTAAAATGGTTTAGGAACTCCAAGGGTGACTTTTGAAAATACTTTTAACTATTTAGGGTGTACCCTACCCTATTGGTTCTTATCTTCCTATTTGCTTTGCCTATTCCACCTAAACTAGCACACCAAAGAATTTTGACTATGGTGATCCAGACGTGCTCAAAAACAATGTCAATTTTCTTTTATTTAATGTACTAACACCTCAATAACATAGGTAAAATGTTACAGCTCGGATTTCCTTCTTTTTTATATTGCTACATTTTTCAGTTTGTCTCGCATAAATTGGAATTTTACATGGCAACTGGGCATATTTCAATTGGATCTAAGAGCCATGAAAGGCCACCATTGTCTACAAGTGCAGTATATATACTCACTTATGACTTAAACACACAGCTATGCCTTCCTTCTGGTAACACACAAGCATTTATTGAATATTTACTGTTTCAGGTTCTGGGACCATAGATGAAAACATCAGAATTAGAAACAAATCATATTTCTCTAGTTTTAAAAGGACCAAGAAATAGGAAAAGGGCAAAAAAAGAGAAAGGAATATAATGGAATAAACTAACACATTCTGACCCACACAAACATATAAGTTACAAAGATTCTCCTTGCTTGGAAATACCTTTGACCCTGTTGGCACCTGCCTCACGCCCAGTGCCCAGCACACTTGACTCTCCCATCTCTGGCCTGTCACAGCATAAAGCACTCAGCCTGGGAACCCCTGCAGCCACATGTTAAATTGCAGTGCAGACAAAGTGGCTAAGATCTGGAGCAAAGGATGTGGGCAGTTCTCAGGCAGACCAGCTAAATTGCTACAGTTGCATGTCTGCCAATACATTGTTCAGGAGGCTTGTCCTGTGCAGATGGCCTGGGAGGGACAGAGGCCAGCAGCATTACACAACTAGAACATCACTGGATTGGTTAAAGCTGGCATCATTTCACATTCTCAGATGTATATCTGATGAAGGCATCAGTATTGTAATAGGGACCTCCAAAGACCTATATTTGAAAAAAGTAGTAATAAACATGTAGATTTTCTTATGTGCAATTTTTAAGTTTATGGAGCTTTCTTTATAACTTCAGATTAAAAACATATAAAAATATCTGCACTGCTACTACATAGAATAAATGTCAATTAAGACAGGAGTATTAACACCAGTCTTAACATTATCTTTAGCTAGAAGGAAATTAAACTTCGCTCAAATATTCAAAGGTGAAATGATTTCAACTCATAGGTCACTTGAAAGAACTTGCTTTGGGACTTGAAAAAAACGTTTAATATTCTACTTGGATTTAAAGGCACTTTCTGAAGAGTAAATCACTAATAGCAATTCTTCCTTTCATCACATTGGATTACTTCTCACAAATCAGAGCAATGCTCGCCATACTTTTGTCTTGACTTTCAAAAGCATTAGAAACAGAGTATCAGTCACTTCTGTCCAATATTTCACTTAGTCTTCAAAACTGAATCAAGTTTAAGATATTATTGATATATTAAAGTCAAGTTCATCATAATAGTATAACTTAGACCTGGGACTTGAAGTAACGACCATAATGATTTGTGAAAAAGCATCTCTTGGCCTGAGGGTGTGCCTGAAACTTTTATACAAAGTCAAGTATAAAATTACAATACATTCTTCCAAAGCATTTGCAGTCCAAACATATGCCACAAATCCTCAGGAATAGTTTAAACCATTTTAGAAATGTTACAGAAAATTTAAAGGATGGCAATTGTTAAAATGAAACAGTTTGGAGAGTGATTTTCTTTCATTTGAATTTCTGAACAGTCTGGTATCACATAGAATTAGTCTAAAGAAAAAAATGAAAAAAGTAACTTTATATCCATGTACACTCAGAGGTACTTTCTCAAGAAAATAAATAATAAAACTTGAAAATTTCTTGAGCCTAAAAATCAATCAAGGAGCCAGGAGTGGTGGTGCATGCCCATAATCTCAGTACTCAGGAGGCTGAGGCAGGAGGATTGCCACAAATTTGAGGCCACCCTGAGCTACATAGTGAGTACAAGACCAGCTTGAACTACATAGTGAGACTCTGTCTCAAAAATCCAAAAAAAAAAAAAAAAAAAAGGAAGGAAGGAAGGAAGGAAGGAAGGAAAGAAGGAAAAAGAAAACCAAAACAAAACAATAATCAAGGGAAAATAAGTAAATGATGATCTGTGGCTTGAATTTTTTATTAACATTTCTACCCTTTATACAGATGTCATAGAGCATTGAATTTTTTCTTACAATTAGAAAATGTATAATGTCATCATAATTAAAATAATTATTAGTTATCAATTTATGTATAATACTAGAGTGCACACTGGATTAAAAAACTACTCAGGCAGAGATCCTACATTAAAATCAGTTTAAAATCAGAAATTATAACACTGGCTTAATTAAATAATAATAACTAAAAATAAGCAGATACTAGAATATTATCATAACTTCACTTGAAGACATTGGTGGAGGTTATAAACTTTCAGGTGAAGCTGAATAGAAGTGTAGAGACAGAGAAGGTATCAGCTTTCCTCTAATCACTATGTGAAGACATCATGGAAAAACGTTCATCTTCAAAAGAGTTCTATCTGATTAGGACAAAGTCTCAAAGTGGAGTTCTCTATGATTGCAGAGTTACAGGACTGCCTGGCACAATGATGGAAAATGGGGGTGAAATGGCAAAATGGAGGATATGTGAGATACCTATGTGTCATAAGGTGTGCACAGCAACATACATGCAAAGAGAGGAACTTGGCACCTAGACTCAAAATAGTAGACTCTCCTAGGTTCCCAGCCCAAGGAGCACTATTTCCCTCTTAGTTTTAAATTAAGAAACCAAATTAGCAATAATACAAATAGAAAACAAATCTGAGAATTATTCATTAAGAATTCCCATATAGATAGCTTCTTTTTCAAAACCACAAATATTACTGTGGAAAACATATAAGATCAAAGGCAGAACATATGTTTAATGTGTGACTTATGTCAAATAATTCTAATAAGAACACAGAGAAATGTAAGAGATAAACTAATATTGAACCATTACTCAGGACTTCCACTTGAAAATGAAAAACACCAATCAGATTTGGTTGTGATAGAAAACACAAACCACTGTTGGTTTGTCGTCTGGTTGATTGGTTGGTTACGAATTTCTCTATGATATGCCTCCTTGAAGTATTTATTGTAGACAGTAAAGCTAATATATATGGCACCCACATTTAATAGAATACTTTCAATTGACTCAATTTGAACTATCTCATTCTGGTTTATCTCCTCTTTATTAATATATCCAGTTTGCAGTGTACATTTTCATTGAAATGACATTTGAAATTTTAAAAATAAATAGTATTGCATTTTATTCACATTATTTAGTGGGAAAAAATTAAAAGAAGAAAAAAGAAATAAATGAAAGATCACATCATCACTATTAGATACTTAATACAGTAAATTATTTTTCTTGGAACTTTGTACAGCTACAATCTTTTTCTCTCTGCAGTCTTCTCCAATAAATACACATGCAAATATTGAACAGACTGAAAACCAAGTAAAGTTGAATCTCCTAAACTGTAGGCCAACCCATTAAGAAGGGCTTCAATTGTCCACACTTTTATTTCAAGACAAAAGTCACATTACACATAAAGTGGTGATTGGATTGAGAAACAAGCAAAAAACACAAGAAAAAATAATTCTGACAATATGAATTTACTTATATTCAACTTTATCCAACATAAAGTTAGTTCTTCAGAGGAGTTTCTATATATCTGCCTTGCAGAAGTCAGGAGTGAAAATGTGAATCATAGCTGAGAAATAATCATGGCTCAAATTAAACATATCTTCATTTTTATTGAAAACCTAATTAATTGAACATAAGGTAGCACTTTTAAAAGACTGAGGCTTGTTTGTTTTCTGTTTAAATAAATAATAAAATTCAAAGAGAGCAATGATATGCCCAAAGCAATGAAACAAAGTATACAGCGATGTGCCGGGCATCGGTAGTAACATTACTGCCGTGAACACTGAAATCAGGAAATATTTCCACTGCTTTTTCCTAGTCCCATTTTCTTTTAGTCTTTGATGGATATATAATAATTATATTTTATAAGAATGCCAATGGTGACGGAAGTGCTTCTCCTAATGCAGAGGCTGTAAAGCTATCAGAAGAGCTTTAAGCAAATGTTATCTGTTTTACTGAAGAAATCAATTACCTACAGATTGCTTAAACCAGTGACAGGCATGGTAAGGAATAAAATGTGTTAAGTAGAAAAGTTACAGCCATCAACATGTAAGGAATTACATGATATATGAAAGCAATCACTTGTTCAATTTACCTTCAAAACTAAAACAAGTTCTTCTGCATTGGAAATAAACATGAACCTCTCTCTGAAAAGCGAACAATTTCCAACTCAATGGAAAAAGTACTGCATAAATTTTAGCCAGCCATAGGGCTATTAAGAGCACACATCCAGGTTTTCAGAGATAAAGTATGTGAACTATTTAACATACTTATTTTAAAGTAGGCATCAGTTCATCTTCATCTTCTTGCAGTTCAGGATTACATAATTTTCTAGACATACTTAGAATAAAAGAAGGCTCCCAGAAAATGCTCTACATTTTATAATATCCCTTGTATTTATATCAAATGGCAAAGTATTTTACTCAGTTAAAAATCTTCAGCATATTTATGTTCTAATATTCATCACTAATACACATTTAGTATATATTGTCAAAAAAAAAGATACAGCTATGGACCTTATTTTCCTGCTTACAGAAGAAAAAGGTTTTAATGAAGCTCTGACAGTACTCATGAAGAAAAACAGGGTGCAAAATGCTCATCAAAGCTGTTAATTACTCAGGTAGAGTTGGCACCTTGATAGTGAATACACAAGGTCACAATTTTTAGTTCTTTCTCGTATCAGTCCTTTAGGAATTTTTGCAGTTGTATAATTGAATTTTTTAAATGAATTAATTCAAATCACATGTAACATAAAAAGTGATTTCTTAATATTGCAAAATAGGAATCATTTTACCAGATGTGCCATTAGAGACATCACAACATAATCATCATGTTTCTGTGAGTGTCATTGTGTACAATGACAGCCATGACAAGAGATACCTGCCTAGTGAAGAACTTGTTTTTCTTTTTACTTTCTTTTTTTAAACTGAGAAGTGTTTAGAAGAACTTGCTCACATGACGTTTTAATAGAATCACAAGTAATATACCAGCTGGTTCATCTCATTCTTTTATGATATTGTGAGGGAGAGTTCTATACAGATTTAATTTCTTGGGAATAAAATGTGTACATTCAGATTTCATGCAAGTCAATTGTCCTTAATGGACAAATGTCAATGACAAATCTAAAGTACTGCATATTTGGAACATTTGTAAGTTAAAAATTTTAAGAAGATTCATACTAGTCATTTTATACTCCACTCTAACCAAGAAAACAATTTTTCAAATATTCCCAAATGAAAGGCAACATTGTTAATGTTTTTTTCCTCTGCAAAATTATCAGATTGACATAACGGTGATGTCCTACAGATTATTCACTACAGACCTTCCTGTAGGATAATGCATTCTTAAAATATGAACCTGAAGCTAAAATATTAAATATGCATTTCCCCCTCCTTTAGGATATGCTGAAATGCCACATGCTGTTCTTTAGGATGACCCATAAGTGTTGGATGTTTCCTCCTTGCTCTTCTTTTCCATAAACAGTTAGTGTGGCATGCAGTGAACCAGATCAACAATGTGATTCAAGCTGTCTGGATAGCTTCCTGACAAAAGGAAGGATAAACTATAAAAACTTCCCTCCTACAGCTTTCAGCTCCCGCTTCCCACACTTTAACATCTTCTGTCACCTCTGGCACTGTTACTGACCCATGCTAAGCTAAACTAAAGGATGATAAGTTTGCTGCCTTTGCCCTTGTCCTGAGGGGCTGCCCATTATCCTATCAAGTATCAGTAGCCATTTCTGTGGGATATTTGTCACCCCACGAAGGCCTTTGGAACAAATGAAATGCGCAGCGAATTACAAAAATGTCATTCTCTAAAGGAAATGGATGAAGGTTTTTGTTCCCTAGTAATAAATAGATGCCATAGGCTTATAATACTATTTTGATATTAAATTTGACAGGGTTACTCTTTCTAGTTTATTAAGGAAACAGCTTGAAAACTATTTCTTTTTGTGATTTTAAAAATAATACTGTTTTTCTTTTTTCTTCACCAAAACAAATATAAACAATCCTTGGCAATAGATCCTGGAAATCATAGATCATGATTAATTTCAAGTTAATTCTGCTAATATTTATTTTTAAAATGTGCAAAATTCATTTAGAGAGGAATTTTGAGATTATAAATGGGTTGTGTAAGAGGCACCTATGAATGGATTTTAAAAGTCTGATTTATACCTATTTCTCCTTTCTTTATAAATCACAAAATATTACTTCCTTTTCTCACGTTTCTCACACATTATAGTTTTACAGGCACCATGATAAATATGCCACAGACAAAGGTCAAACAAAGGATAATAACTCAATTCCTTAAATGAAAGCTTCAAAGTAAATCCTTCGTGTTTAGCAGCAGTATACGGGGGTCAAGATGACAATGTCCCAGACTAGAGAATAAAATGTATGTTAATACCTTTGAGCCTCAATACATTTGTTAAATGGGTATACTTAGACTGACATAATAAGATTTTCTTTGAAGTGGAACTTGAGCAAGATATAATATATGATAATAAATTAAACAGCACCACATATTTTTAATCAACTTGGATTGTGTGGTTTATCAGGTTGAGCTGGGCATTTTCATGGTAATTACTACTTCCAATATAATAAACATATTTCTTCTGTAGTTTCAACTACTCTTTGACTTTGAAATTGAACTACCTTTTACTTACTAACCTTATATTGTTATAAACAATTTGTAAGAAAAGGTAATGAAAATAATTCATTGGAATTTTAAATTGATAGTTAATTTGGGTCATTAGCATATCAATGAAGAATATTAATAGTTGTGATATACTCTGTGAACATTACTTAATAATGAAACAAATTATCTCGGAATTTTTTATTTTATGTTTAGAATCATAGCTCATGGATTGACATTCAGTATTGCAAATCTTAAATTTAGTCACTGCATGCCTATATTTTGACAGACCTGATTAAGAAAACAGTAAAAACTGGTCAAATGCATTTCATTTTTTAGTCAAGTCCAACTTATTTCTTAGAGTTGAATGAGTTTTTTTTTTAAATCATATCTGAACTAAGGCTTCTTCAGTGGATATCACGTGTGTGTGTGTGTGTGTATAATTCCATTATATATTATAGTATTTTATATGGTATATAATATATATTATAGTATTATACATATATATATAATTTTTTCTTTTACTTCTCAACATGAGAATACGTCTGCCTATGCAAGTTCCCTGATTGCATAAGCTGTAAAAGAGACACTAAAGAAGTTAAAATGTCTACAAAGAATATCTAAGCAAGTCAGCCCACATCCATCCATTGGGCACATGTACTGAGGTTCAAGGTTATCAATGCACATGTTTTTTGAGTCTGAGTCTTGCTATGTAGTTCATGGTGACCTTGAACTCATTATATAGCCCAAGCTGGCCTAGACCTCCCAGCTATCCTCCTGCTTCAGCCTCTCAAGCACTGCGATTACAGGCATGCACCACCATGAGAGGCCCAACTAATGTACATTTTCATGTCTAGCCAATCACTGTTATTTTAATTTTTGTACACTACGGTAAGCTACCAGCACCCATCCTTTAGTGTCTTTTTTTTCCCTTTTTTTATTGCTTTCAATTAAAAAGTCCTTATCCTTAAACATTTAAGATCCTTGGCTGAATTTAGCTGGTGATTCTTCCATCTTGAGTGAAAAACACATAAGAAGAAAACTACAAAAATAATATAGATTTTCAAATTTTTTGAAGTAATCAAATCACAAGAACAGAAACCTACTTTTTCTTTGCAAATGGAAAGTGATCAAAATATTCCCTAACCATTATGTCGTAAGTATAATAAGTTAAATAGAAATATGGTGGATAAAAACCTTTTACTAACTGAAAAGTTACCAAAATATTGTAGGTGTTTACTCAAAGAGTTTGAGTGATTTGTGTTCTGCTGATCTTTAAAAATAGAGCAGAGTCACTCTAATTAATTCGATTTTGTTTCGTTCTAAGTACATAAAAAAAGTGCAAAATACTGGCAATCATTTCATCATCTAAATATTATTCTTTAAAATTTGACTTCTATCTTTATCTGACTTCTCATTTGTAGTCATTTCTCAAGGTTGTCCAGTTTTCTTATAAATATCAAATGTAAAGACCATTTAAATTTTTTGTTTTCTTTTCTTTTGTTGATTTCTACTCTTTAATCAACAGTCTTAAAACTGAGCTTCCTACTTCCCAAAATATCTTCTTCCTGATTTCCTCACTGCTATACTGTGGGGGAGAGTAAATAGATGCCCAGAGCACATGTTATAGGCCTGCTTTTATGAAAAGATGCTATACTTCCTCCTAAGAAATAAATAAATACATAAATGATGACAATAAGCAAAATGAAATAAGTTCTCTCACTTACTGGTGGAACTGAAGATTGTTCAGCCACCTTTGAACTTAGAATGTTAAAGCAAGAAACCCATGCATATATAAAGCTACACAGACCAGCAGCTTATGGGCCCTATAAAAGTAGGGAGAAGTGTGTGCCTAGGCAAAGGTATGGCGGCCTCAGGAAGAGACTTTCTGTATCTACCACTCTCTTTGTCTGGGTGACTGGCTTTTGGGCACTTGGAAGCACAATATTTGGCAGAACAGGGGTAGGAGATAGGGGTAGTTTTTTGTATCCTGGCAGGTCTTTGATAATTTATTCAACAAATGATAATTTTGTCAATTAAATTATTACCATGGGGCAAAAGTACTTGTCTTTATGTGCCCGTATTTTGTGGAAGAGAAGGCAGAAAAATTTACAATATGGCAACTTGGAAATATTTCATAAAATTGATCACTTGGAAAATTTACCCCCCAAATACTGGAACATTTATATCAGAGGTACTTGAACACTTAATTTGCCTAAATCTACTCAGTGATTCTTCAAAATGAAAGAGAGAGAAACATATGAAAGGCATATAAAAAGATAGCAAGAATATATACTTTAGGGTTTGGAGAATGCTAAATTTTCCAGAAAAAAATCAAGTCAAAAGAAAATTTTTGTCTTTTTCTCTTTTTTATAAATGAGAAGCATAGTAGGTAAAAGAAGACTTTCTTTAAAAGATGTTAAAATATTGTGATATTTTATTCAAAGTGTTCAAGTATGTAATTTTCTTTTATATTGATTTTTTAAAATACATTAATAATATCTTCTTTAATCAATTCTCTTCAGCCTTATTATACACACTTATGTCTTCAACTCCTATCCAGCCAGCTGGGCACCCCTCTTAACTTTGACTTTTCCACATTTCTAGCATCCATACATAATTTTAAATTATTACTGCTTTTGTTCTACTTTGAGTCTTCATTTCTCTCTGTCTCTATTTCTCTCTCTCTTGTTCACTCTTGCTCATAGATTTCTACCAAAAACTAAAACATCTCTTCCTGTCCCTTCTTTCCCTTTCCTTACCCTTCCCATTTCCCCTTCCCTTTCCCCTTTGGACCTTTTCTTCCTATTTCACATTATCATACTGTATAGCTAAAATGTGCCAATAAATTTAATGAAAAAAAAAACACTAAAACTTCTCTGAATGTGCTTTCCTGTTATAAACTATTGTAAATGAGTCCTCATACACTGACCCACTCAAAAATCCTGGAAGCAGTACAGGAATCAGACTGGCCAGGTTGTTAATTCACTCTAAAACTTATTTTCTTTATTCAGGAATGCAGGATAAATAACATCTCCTTCCAATGTCCCTTCCAATATGCCTTCCAGTGGACATTTTGAAAGCACTTACATTCTTTCAAAAATTTTCCCAAGGTATTTGTCATACCTCTCTTTCAAGACTGAGACTTTTGGTGAGTGTGCTTCCTAACAACATCTAAATAATAAGAAGTATGAAATATGCTATCCCTTCAGGTTGCTGACATTTACAACATATATTCAAAATACTTAAAATACTGTTATATTTTCAAAATGGTTACTATTTATTCATAAAATCATGTTTACATTTATATGTCATATGTATAAATTGCTTATAAATCATTTAAAGTTATATATATAGAATTAGGTTGGGGTAATTTTTTTCTATAACTTGTCTTCTAAAGCACAGAACTGGGGTGGGGATGTACCCCAGTGGCGGAAGGCTTACCTAGAATGTGTGAAGCCCTGGATTCAAGCCCTGGCACTATAAAAAAAAATAGTTTAGGGTACTGATAGATATTTATGGGCTCTAGGATTGTTTTTCACTAAGTCATTCAATGGTTGGTGAGATACTCAAAACCTAGTTATTCTAAATGCCTTTTTAAAAAATAACAGCATTAATATAATCTTTGTTAAGAACATAATAACTACCATATTTGCTCCCTGAGAAATAATCATGAAGGATGATTTTTATCACCATCTTAATTTTTCAGAGGACAACATTTAAGTGGAATCACAAACTTATACTGTTAACATCTAGTAAAATGAAACCTAATTCAAATCCATAATGCATGATTTTAAAAGGGAAGTAAATTACTGCTTTTGTATGATTTGCTTGTATAGGCACAGATGACTAAGCTTTTAAAAGTTTACCTTCCAAATTTAACTTTGAGCTGCCACACAGGAGCCATCACTGGTTAAAAATTGCTCTGCTAAATCAGCCATAAAATGTGTATTATATATACATTTAATATAAAAAGAATTTTTCAAATCATAATATATTAATTAGCTGCATGATATAGCAAGTCACACTTAGATTACTTATTAAACTAATATAATTTGCACAGTGGCAGCTAATTTAAAGGAAACTTTCTCTTTTCAAGCTTGTTTTTAAGAAATTGTTATGTAAAAATTTTTAGTCTAGGATTTGAAAACAATCTCTCTCTCTCAGAGAGATAGTTGTGACATTTCTCCTTTGGTAGAGATGGAAATACTTTTTAAATGATTAAGAATAGACGACAAAGCACCATTGCAAAAGCAATATGAATCCTAGCTTCCAAGACCAGCATCAGATTTACTTCTTTATGCCATTTGCAACATCCATTTCAGTGGGTGATCTGTGTATTTGGATGAGAAAGTATACACTGTAAGTGTTGCTGGAATGTATACAGAACATATAAATGGAAGTTGCATCCCACTTGTACAGTCCTATATGTTTATTTCTATACTCATCTACTGAGAAGCAAATATTTCACTTGATTCTACCATGTAGATCAGAGAGAAAGAGAGATAAAAGCCCTTCATCTAAATCACTAAGTGAGCCTAAACAAAACTACAGAAAGAAAAGATAGAAAAAAATATTTATATGATCATTAAAAAGAGTAAGTGGCACAATTGTGTTAATAATTGAGGCACACAACTCTATCACATGTAGATCCTCAACTTGCTGAAAATAAAAATATTTGAGTTGTTACAGATATGTTTTATAATACATTCTCATTAAATTATAATAATATTCAAATATATCAATGGGTTCAGCAATGGAAGTAAATAATAAAAGCATTAAACAGAAAAATAAAAATATTTTATCTTTGATGTTGGAATATGGAAACTATTCACAATAAAGTTACTGAAGTAATAATATGCAGTTGACAAAATCAATTTGAACAATACACAAGCTGATGTTCTCGTGTACCTTGTAAAACAAATACATGTTATCAATAACCACGGTAATTTAAAAAAAAATTGCAGAGTGCTTTAGAAAATTGTGGCATCCTTGAAATGATCATATTTCCATGCAATGTAGTGGCTTAGATTTACTAGCTTTGTCTTAGAACAGGACATTATTTTATATTATTGTTAATATTATACATATTATTTATTTAGGAATTTAATAGATTAAGAGTACTTTATTGTTTATATTGATTTATTAGATCAGAGGTCTTATTTTTATGTAATTTTATATATTTATAAGTCTGTCAAATAAGGATAAATTTACTTCTCTGAAAGAAAGAAAACTGTATATGTTGTGAATAAATAAGAAAATAAAAATATATGCTATATAAGCCTTCATAAATCAAGGATTTTGGTCAGCCTATCTACTTCTTATGTCTTTTTTTCTAATTTCTTCTATTGTCAAAATGATAATCTATAATGCTTAGTTATCCTCATTTCTTAATATTAATTTTCTTCATTGAAACAAGTTGGTTGTTTGTCATGCATTTTTATGCTTATAGAAAAATCTTTGAACTTTGCTTCTGTCAGTCCTCACATCTGGTACTGCACAACCCAATCGCTATAATTAACTTGAAGTAGGAATATGATTTTCAACAGTTAAAACATAAAAACTAATACTTAAACAAAATGAATTACAAAAAGGAATTCCCTAACTATTCCTTTAAAAAAAATCACAAAGGAGATTTTCCATATGTTCTATAGCCACGGAAAGTTATTCAATCAACTTAAAAAAGAATAACCTGAGAACTACTGACATTACGGAATAATTTTGCCAAGGACACAGTAGTTTCAGGATATTTCAAGGCAGCAGCAAGCAGAGAACATGGAATATGCTATCTGTGGCCTTGTGCAGACTCATTCAAGATAATTCAGGTAGCAGGAAATTTCAGACACAAAGCTGTTCAGCTGGATACCTATTATGGACTGATAAGAATTCACACTACTATGAATTCTGGCTATCCAAGTAGATTATTTTATTAATTCATTATTTGACAGTTTTGAATATGATCTGGCACAAAATTAATACTCACTGATCTATGATAACAGATATTTTTATCAGAGCTTTGTCTAGGTGGTCATCAGTACAGGTTCTATGGCCAAAAATACTCAGTAAGAACAACTTACTGAGCACTTTTACCAACCAGAATGTGCCCAGGACAATCACAGCCTTACAGCTCAAGAACTTCGAGGAATACTAAATTTTTCTTTATGAGAATAGCTTTTCATACGTAGAGGGAATGTAAAGCCTACTTAATGAACTTACTCAGAAAAAATAAAGATGAAGACATGCAAACATAAAATGAAGGAAACGTGACCTTTTACATGATACATATTAGTGTTTTACCTGTCTCCTATTACTCAGGTGTTTTATTCATCTTTCAGACTTATATATTCCTCCATTTACACAGGGAATTGAGGACTTTTAAAAGTTGTTCCCCATTTCTTGTATTCTACAAGAAATCTGATTATTCTTTAAAAGGAAATTTATCAGAAGGAATTTTGTTCTCGAAAATCATTGTGATTTTTAGATCCTTTTTTGCTTTTTACATTGGTCAAATTTCCCACTGCTGAGACATAATACCCAACATCTGCAATTCAGAATAGAAGAGGTTTAATTTGGCTCATAGTTTCAGGGAATTCCTTTCATGGTCAGCTGGCTCTGAGACAGAAATGTCATGGCTGAAAGGTATGGTAGAGCAAAGGGAGCAGGAAAGAAGAGCAGGAGAATAGTGTCAGAGGAAGGAAGGAGGGACTAGCTAGATATCATACCTAGATCATGCCTCCATGACCCACCCAGACACACCCAGAATTGTGCTCCACAAATTTCTGGGTGGGCCCAAGCCAATCAGGTTGGCCCAATGAAGCTTAACCATCATACTCTTCTATCAGGTGATCACCTAAGCTATTTGCTTAACTTCTTTGGAAGAAGCTTCCTGTACTTGATTTACCCTGTTTCCCAGATATAACCATTCTAGAAAGCGTGAGAGGGAGGAATGGGAAAGAGAGCCCTAATGTTAATACCAAATCTAACTTTAAAATCCAAAGAAAAACTTTGGATTCTCCTTAAAATTATGAATATTGAGATTAAATGTACTCATCATTATTTTTTCTCTTATCTCTGAACTTTACCTATCCAAAACTCTTTTTTTCAAATTCAGGGGAAATTAAAAAAACACAACACTCATTTAGCCTATCAACTATTTTGACTAGCTTTACCAGATTTGTTTATCCATAAATTCAATTACAGAAAGTGCAAGTAGATTAAGAAGAAATGTAAATCTTTGCTAATAAGAGTGAAAAAATTTACAATGAAGTTTCTGAAATGAATGAGTTAGCCTTTTTCCATCCTAAAGGATGGCCTTTCCTGCCCCCTAATGAGCTACTTTGACCTGACTGAAACCATTCCATGCCCCCCACAGTGTCTACTCATTCACAAAATGTCCCCCAGCCCCATACTATTCCCAGCCAATGGGCTGCCTGCCCCATCTGTATGCAATACTGCCCACCAGCATGAATGACTTAAAATGGGCACTTTATTTCTATAATTTAAAACAGGGGGAGCTACTGATACAAAATATCATTTTTTTTCTTTCTAATGGATGAATAATAACCAGGAGATATCTGAAAAGCTGTCCAGGGTGCCTGTCATACTGGGAAAATTTCTGACCCAAAGAAATAAATTCACAAGCAGCGCCTGTGATCATGAGTTACAGGCCTCTTTGAAGAAAGCTGCTCAGAGAAGCACCAGAGAAATCACAACACTACTCTAAGTAGTTGGTGCATTCAATTCACTGTCCACCCATATATAGTTTTGCATATAAGAAAATATCTAAAATTATATGTTTGGATTAAAAACAATGTATATGAAATACATGGTTACAAGAACTCTACAATGAAACATTATTTCAGTAGATGCCCAAGGGCTAGAAATCAGTAAATGGATGTAAATTAGATCAGGCTTTGGCACCTTGCAAATCCATATTCCCATCAGCCCAATTCTCTTTCTCCAATTTAACTTGATTCTGAAGATCCCCTTTGTGGTCTGATTTGGAACCTATTTCCTGTCTTTTGAGATGAGAACAATAAGGGAGGAGGGAAGGAATATGTGAAGAAAGGTAACAATAATTCACTTGAATTAAGGGATCACTTTGCTTCATGTTTCCTTTCAGTCCCTCCTGCCCTTGCATAGATCTTGGCAGTGGCTGTTGCTGCAGTGCCAATTTAGTGAAGTCAGTGGGCATGGTGCTGGAGTGGAGAACAGTAACATAATATCTCCAAACAGAGCTACTTGTCAAACATCAGAAGCCAAGAGAGGAAATTAGGAAAATAAGGCTCTTAGCAATTATTATTATTTTTATATAAAAGGTTAAAATAACTGTGATAACTGAAATCAGTGCTTTGCTCTACATGAGATTCTACCTAACAAGGACAGTTCAGCAGCAGATCCTCCAGCTGCTTCCCTTGGGAAAACTCTGCAACTTGGGCCTAACTTTCTTCTAGGCAGTCTCTCAGAGCATCATTCGTTTGCAGAATATAGAAAACATGTCTCTGATAAGCAAGGAGAGGTACCCTTAGCAAGGTATACTAAAATCTATATAAGAGTGCTTACATGGATTTAAAAATGATCAATGCAGTATTTATATAATCTCCATATACATAGTAAGTTTATTGAAAAAAATCAGTGAAAGTGGCAATTTGGCACGGTGTAGAAGAAACATCTGGTTGGTTGACTGTAATTTCATTTATGAATCAGCAGTTTAGGCACTGTCCAGACACAATCAGAGATTGATTTTATGATGTTATATCTGACCTTATTTGCGCTTTGTTTTAAAAGAGAAGCAAATGTCAAATGTGATTGTGAGGTGATAGTGATACAGTAATAACTTTGTCCAGTGAGTAAATCATGTAAATAGTAACAGCACAGATCACCTAAACACTAATTTGTGTCATATTTACAGTCTGCAGAGTATTTCTATATGACATTCAATTCTTATATTAACCCTGTGAAGTAGACAAGGTGATATTTTCAATTTCACAGTTGGTGGAAACTGAGGCCGAGGGAACTTTTAAAATGCTCAAACTTTAATTAAGGTCATCTGATTGCAATCCTGGTCCTCATTTTCTCTCATTGTGGATGAGGAATATGCTAAGCAGAAGAAAGAGTGTTATGATCCCTAGTTGGGCTTTTTACTTTTGGCCCAGAAGTAGCAGAGTAAAAACTACATTCCACAATTCAGAATCAGCTTAGAACAGTAGTGTGTGTGTATGAGTATTGATAGGTGCAATACGTATGTGTGTAAATGTGCATCTTTTTATTTTGTGTGTGCCCATCCTACATTTATGGATCATTATTCACATGTGTTTGAAAGCTTATTGGCAGCTCTAGTCATATCACTTTGTGCATAGCCTACATCCTGAAAGCAAAAGTATTGCTTAGTTAGTTGTCACCATACTGTCATTATCCTTAAAAATGATATAAAATAGAAATGTGGAAGAAGTAGTAGCAAGAATGAATGCCATTACTATCATTTTCAGTATCCCCTGGCCAAGAGACGACTACCAGTGTCTATAAAATCAGAAGTTAGAATTTGAATTCTCATTTATAATACTTGAAAAGGGAGTAGACCTCTCTTATTTGTTTATGAATGGACCATTTTAATTTTTACATGTTCTAAAATATCCAAAATATGCAATGTGTAGCTGATATTCTAAATTATTATGAAACTTACTATAAAATTTTCTGTATTACTGGCTAAAAACTTATTCCTTGCAGTTTAATTCAGGGAATTGAGAAAATAGACTTCATATATGTGTGCCTAGAAGTGTGTAAAAGAAGCAGTACCTGGGCACAACAGAAGGAGTTAATGGTAAAAATATGAATGCCACAAAACATGGTTAGTTTCATTGGTTTATTCCTGCCATTTTTTAATGCTTGATGAATAAAACAAAGAACAAGTGAACAGGCAGAGATTAATGCAAGAGAGGTGGCTCTTTCCCAAACATTCTGCCTTTTTATACCACTGTCTGGAAAACAACTAGGAGTGCTTTTGCATTTTTTTTCATTAAGAAGTGTATTTGTAAAACAAGCTCCAAATTTTTGCCATTCATGATTCTTGACCAGGGGGTGATATTCTTCAGTGACACAATCTTCAATGTATATGAGCCGAAGGATCATTTCTTATCCTGAGCACAGGACGTAGCTCAGGCACAGCTGAAACCACCCCTCCCACACTCTCCACTTCAACAACAGCAGCTCATTATCAGAAGCATGTTGCAAAGGGCGATGCAAGCACAAAAATCAATCTGATTGCCTATATAGCTCTGCAAAATCATTCCAAAGGAGAAAAAGAATGTGTTGAAGACTAGAGAGAAAAGGGACTGGGCGGGTGGGAAAAAGCAGGAATGAGGACATAAACATTT
Source organism: Heterocephalus glaber (assembly GCF_053883595.1). Lineage (NCBI taxonomy): Eukaryota > Metazoa > Chordata > Mammalia > Rodentia > Bathyergidae > Heterocephalus > Heterocephalus glaber. The sequence continues at coordinate 9,237,124 of NW_028258327.1, forward strand.
GCAGGTCCACAAGGACTGAAGTTTAATGGCTGAGTGCTTGTTTTGAACTGTGACCTGAGGTTTGGCTGGGCACTAACAGTGGCATGCCTCATCAGCCACTGTCATAGCCACCCCAGGGTATACCTCCAGCAGGGAGTCAGCTCCGTATCCTGAATTCTCAACTACTAGCTACCCACTGCCTCCTCCACACGCACTGCTGAGACCCTGCCGAGAAATCAGCATGCAACCCAAGGAAGCATCCTTTCCTCTGGAATAAAAATTAATATTACTTGTCATATTTCATGTCTGAGCTCTTTTCATGCTTTATCCTCTGGTAATGAGGGCTAAATTACCAATATTAGTAGATTTTCATGGCTAGCACAGAAAGAGCTGTTACCAGAATAAATGTTTGCCTTGCTTCTGTTGGACACAGGCTTTGCTAATGCAGCTTTGCTAATTATTTCTAAATAGGCAATAATCTGCATCCCCTAGTGCTGGATAGTGGATTGGCCACGTACCTGCTATTTCCCTTATTTACATGTTTTACAACTTTATCAACTACACTAATTACACTCTGAGCACTGTTTAAAATTTTCTGTTAATAGAGATACAATGATGCACCAGAGGATGTGTATTTATGCCATAATTGCGCCTCTGTTCCTACGATGCAGCCTCCAATTAGCTGTCTACGGTGGCACAAGCAGCTGCCTGATATTCTAAAGCAGTGAAACATCTGCACGGCGGATGATACGCTCACATGGATTTTTTTTTAAGCCTAGAAATTTACACCCAAGGGAGTGCAGACAAATAGGAGCCTGTCATGTGTAGGGATGATTAGAAATCCTCACCATGGCAACATTGGAGCAGCCATGTCACAGAGTGAGGGGACACATGTCTAGATGAAGGCGCTAAAAACATTTGCCATTTTTTTAGCTTCAGTCTTCCAAACTTCCCTCCCTCCCCCTTTCTCTTTTTTATATTCTTCTCTTTGCATCTAAAGCCAACCAAAACAGCAGGTGAAAAGGCCAAAGTCTGCAGCCATGCAAGACATATGACACATGGGATTCAGTGTTAGGAAAAACAGCCAGCAATCAAAAATATTAGACCTAGGAAATGTGCAGGGCCAGAAATACGTGTGTGTGTGTATTTGAAAAATATCATCATAATAATTATTAGTTTTAGTGGTGGGTTGTGTTAGGAGCAAGAGGCACAACAGAAAATAAATATTAGACAGAACATAACAGTTGAGGTACCTTAGTCAAAAGATGACACCTAATTTAAAATTTCCTTTTAACCCTCATTAACAGTTACAATTTCTGCATGAACAGTTGGCTAGCACACATTAGTGAGAATAGGGAAGGCACACAAATGTCTGATATTGAATATATTTCTTAATGGCTTCTTCTTTGATAACCCTGCCTGCATAAAGATAGGACATGGATGTATTTAGCCATACCTAAAAAGATCTTTACACCAAATAGCCAGATATGGAGGAAATGCAAAATACATCATATTTTCTAGAATTATATTGATTTGTATATCAGTTATATTTTGTTAGAAATATTGTTATTTGTCTATGATTTGAGTATATAAGCTTCAAAGATCCACCTCATGGTATTATGTTTTGCTTTACATATTACATTATTTTCTATATAAAAAGGCTTATGTTTAAGTTATTAACTTAAAATTGCTCTTCCAAATAATTATTTTATCATATGGTTATGGAAACACTTCACAATTAATAATGAAGACATGTTTAAAAGTATTTAATTAGTAGAGAGCTAAGAGGTGAAGGGGGCTACTAGTAGTAAAATAATTAGAAGGAAAATGTTTTAATATAAAGAATAATTATAAGTAGGAGCAAAAACATAACATGTTTGCTAAATTGTAAGAGTACTGTAAGCAACATGAATTCCATTAAGGATTAAACCTAAGCAGTTAAAATCAGCTCCTGTTCTGTGACATTAGTCCCATTGGTGAGACACTTATTTGTTCATACCTGAGTCATTTAGCATCACCTTGGGCTGCCACTTCAGAATTTCTAAGATGTGAGGGTAAGGCACAAACTGCTCTATCATAACTAAATTTCTCTTGAAAATAAGTCCCAAGAGGTTCATTTAAAGAAATGTTTTAATTCAGTCCTTTCAGAAAGAATACAATGTTGGGAAATACACTAGTAAAAAAATATTTCATTTATTTGAAAAAGTGTTAGATATGTGCACATATGGATCTAATATATTTATAAATATACATGTATATCTGCATACATGAAGACTGGCAATGCTTTCAAAAGAATTGCATAATACTATGTAGCCATAGTATACATTGTCAAAGTTGGAGTTGTGTAATTTAGAAGTGGGGATTCATAATTCCTCTACATGAAATTCTAATAGCGATTTTAAGAAAAGATCATTTTGCGTTAACAGACTATATCAGCATTATTTTGGGTTAATGGCAGGTAAGCCTCCTAAGCTTACTTCTTCTAATTTCCCAACACCTTGGTGCCACTAGGTACATGAGAATTGATATTTCAGTCAACTCCCTCAGGCTTCTGGCTTTTATCAGCACTAAGGCCCTTACAGTTTGTACCAATGAAATCATATAACGTTATGCTAACAGTGAAAATGCCTTTCCTGTACTGAAAGCTTTAGTAGCATGAGAGTTATTCAGTTCCAAATGAGAAACTGAGTTGCTTTTTCCCTTCTTATCCCTCAAGTAAATCTTGAGTGCAGGTGTATACTGACTACATAAACAATTCTTGTCATGACTGGTCTGTGGGTCTCCTCATCCCTCAGCATACCATATTTTGTACAAGCCTTATATAAGAAAAGTATGATACTGAAGAGCCACCATCCACCACATCTGTCAGCATAAGGACAGAATTTATCTGATAAACATGTAATTTTAGGAAACTGCAGATGCTCCCACTGTGAAGTATTAAATGTGGCCCCGCTTAGATACATAGAATGGGGTTCCGGTCGACTGAACGTAGGCTGATAAGCTCTGCACAGCTCAGAATGCTGTTTGCCCACATACTAATGTTAAACAAAAGAACCACAGACTGCAGAGAAAGGATGCGGGTCAGACCAGTAAATTGCTTAAACCCTTAGGCAGCCTTCTGAAAAGAAAAGGCATGAAAGAAGCTGATATGAGCTTTTATGCAGAATTGTTCTGTTTATTATCCCTGTTAAGAAAATGATGGCAAGTGTCTTGTTAAACTATATATTCCCAATAAGACAAGAGGACTGACTCTCTCAAAACAAGATACAATGTGCCACTGGTCATCACTTGATAAACCATACATCTCTTCAATATTAATTCTAGATTATGAATACAATAAAAGACAATAATAAAGCTGTACACATGAAGAACATAAAGGATGTTAAATTGTGCCCTAGTATTCTACTACCTGATTTGTCGCTGGGCATTCCAAGCTAATAACAATCTGTCAAGGAAAAAATCCATTTTGTATAAAAATTTCACTATCTTCCATTAAAACTTTGTTAGTTTTCAATTGTGATAACTCTATTTCAAATGAATTGCTGAGAGAGCTCAATAATAAAATCAGAATAAAGTATGTCATTGTGGCAACATGTAAACTTACCCTGCATAGAGCAGGAATATAATTTTATTAGTAAAATTCTCCAGTGGATAACGTGACAGTCAATATTGAACCTCTCCCATGTTAAGGGTTGGGGCTGGAGAAAGTGCAGGAGGGAATTCTCAAGTTTGCTAGACTTTCAGTACTTTCCCTTAGGTCTGAACCCTCAAGAAAAAAATCTTCTTTTTTGTCAGCAGATTTTGCTTTTAGTTCAGTTTTCTCTTTCCTCCCTCCTCTCCTGCAGTGACACTCCCATTCTGATTCATGTGTTGGGACAAAGGAAATGAGGGAATATCCCAAGGATTAAGGAAAGTCTGAGAGAAGCCTAACAGATAAGCAATCCATTTCTTCAAAATCACAAAGCAAGAGAAGATTTAGCAATCAAAAGGCCATGTACAGGAGGAAGATATAAAACTACATGATGTAAAGACAATAAAGGAAAACACACATGGGCAATTGTACCAACAATAAAAAATTTAAAATTATCCTTTGCTTTAATCAAGTATAACATGTCATTGAGTACTACTTTGACATTTCCCTGTGGCTTTTCTCAACAGGCAACAAATGAAAACAATCTTGAAACTGTTCCGCTAAAGGTTCAGTGTAGGAGGCATGTCCATACTTTGTCATCACATAATCTTACAATCAAGGTCAGTCTTGAAGGCTTACACCAATAAGAGCAACAGGTTTTTAAAAAGAAACACTATATTCTGATCTGAAATGTTTGCAAAATTAGCAACAAAACCAAAAACTAAAGATACAAACATACAGACTAATATGAGCCTTTTGTATTACAATAAAATTTTAGGGAAAATAAAATGTATCTCTAAGTGATACATGAAGCTGAGTACTAAAGTAGTAACAAAGAGGGCCCCAAGCAGCAAAAGGGCATAAAAAAGAGCCAGGCAACCCAAATACATGGTGCTGCTGATTGTGTGGAATATTAGAGAGCTCCCCAAAAACCAGGTGTCAAAAGGAAGGGGAAGATCACAGAAAGCAAAAAAAAAAAAAAAAAAAAAAAAAAAAAAAAAAAAAAGTGTAGATTTCAAAAAAGCAAAGCAAAACAAAACAAAACAAAACAAAAAACCCAGATTTTTGACACTGTTAATATTGCAGATCTACTGAATGGTCTGTGGAGGGAGCTGTTGACATAAGTTCCTAGGTGGAGATAAAATAACACCATTATATCCATCAGAAAAGAAAGAAAGAGAAGAAAACTTAACTAAACCACACATTTGAAATGACTTGGCAGAAAAGATCCTTTAAGCTGCAAATCTGCTCTTTCAGATTTCACCTGAAATAAGTCCCTCCCAGTCACTTCTGCATGGCCCCCTCTGAGGGTAGAGCAGAGTCCAGTCTTAGCTTCTGTCAGTCCAAGGCAAAGGCAGATATTCTTCAAATTACACAAATAAACTCACCTCAGCAAATAGGAAAGCTGCTTAGAAAGGATAAGAAGAAGTGAGTTAACCCCTGCAGAGCCACCCATATTGTGTGGTTATTAATTTCTGTGGTCAACACATTAGATAAATAGATTGGAAGGATGCTCACATCATAAAGGCTAGTTTCAGACCCCTCTGAAAGGATGGGGAATGCAGATATATCTTTTTGCATAATGTCTGATTCCAGAATGCATAAATGGCACATCACTTCAAATACTTTCCATTTCACACATTTTCCTCTATAAAAGTTTTGCAGAGTAAGCCTTTCTTTTTCTTCTTTTTCCTTGGCAACAGGCATTGACAGGGCTCCTATGATCAAAGTAGAAGATAATATCTGCAGGTTTAGGATTCTTTCTGCTCAAGATTTATTCCCAAAGAGCTTCGTCACCCCCACCACCACTACCACTACCACCTCCACCTAATCTGCAAGGTCCTTGCAGAGCACAGGGCTCACTGCTATGCTTGAAAGTATGGCTGCAGCTGTGAAAGCAGGGCTCAGGTAGAGGAGGATACTTAGAGCAGTGTCCTCAGCCGCCTTTTGCTTCAGCACTCTTCGAATAAAAACCTACAGAAAGCACACACTTGCTTTCTTAGAGTGTAAGAAAGCATGATACTATGTCCTCCTAGAAAATCTCACAGCATTTTTTATCTAAGATTGTGAAATTATTTGCAAGTGCAAATATGGAAAAGAGAAAAACATTCTTTTATGTTTCAAATTTTATGCAACTTAGATTTATATTCAGCTATTATCACAAAGTATTTCATCTATAGGTCATAACAACTATGTACATACTCTTGAGGAGTGATTCTTTTAAATTAACACTGAGGAAAATATAAAAAGTAACAATGCTAAGACCACATTCTGTCCATAAATATGCTTGGAATGATGCTAAAATTGTACAAATGGATCAATGAAATTATTTTCCATGGAATTTTGGTAAAAATTCAAAAAATAGTGAAGATTCTACTTGAATCCTTATGGACTGATTAAAATACCCTTTGTTTATAAGATTCCCATTATAATATATTTATAACAAACATGATGTGGTACGGCATTGATTATTAATATGAAATACTTTAAGTGGACAGACTATGGTAAAAAGAAGCTGATGACTACATTATTGCTTTAGCGAATTAATAAAGGGAATCATTTCTGTGTATGATTTTAGCTTTTGCTTTTTAACAAAGTGATTTCAGGCCTTGAGGGAAAGACTTAAAGATTGCTTTGGGACTGAGGATATAGCTCAGTGATACAGCATTTGCCTATCAAGTGTAAGGTTATGGGTTTCATCCTCAACACTACAAAAACAAATAAGCAAACAAAATTCAAAGATTACTTTGGATGTATTTCCTTATATTGGTTTGCAAAACATTTTCCTAAAATTGGCTCTCAAAAAAGCATGATTCATCATGCAATGTTGAAATTTTATGATTAACTATATGTCGATCCATTAAATTGTTTTCATTTTCTAATAGAGAATCTTTCTCATGTCTGGCTTTCTGTGTACAATGGCCAAGGTGTTTATGAATTGATCAGTTCTCATGAACATCACTTATTATTCTGTTAGTTATTTGAACCCAGTCATATTTAAGAAAGGATGAGGGAACAAAATGTAAGAAAAAAAAAGGAATGAATATAACTGAGAAGCAGTTTGGTAATTTTCTGTTGTTGTAACACATTTTGACACCAAAATATTTCTAGAAGAGGATCAAAATGAGTGACATATTTTAGATATTAACATTTTTAAGTAGGCTGTACTTACTGAAATAAATACATCCTTGAGGCACTTGGAGCCAGTAATACCAGCACATTCAGTGTATTCTCCGCTTCTTAGTTGTGTGTCCTCTTACCTACTACATCTCTCCCAACCTTAGTTTCCTCATCTAGAAAATGTTAATATCTAACTCATACGATTGATGAGAGAATTGATTAATTAAAATGATTAATACATTCAGTCTTAATTCCAGCAACTCAGTTAACTGAGTGTTTTACATTGAATTAACTTGATATTTGCATTTTACTTAGAATTATTGGAGATAAAAAAAAATTATTGGATTTAAAAATCTTATCATGCGTGTGCATCTAACAATCCTGATTGTTTCTAAAATTAAAAGTGAAAAAGACTAGAGCTTGGCATTGTGGTGCATGCCTGTAATCCCAGCACTCAGAAGGCTGGGGCAGGATGACTGAGTCTGAAGCCAGCCTGGAGTACAACATGAGTTTGAGGTCAGCCTAAACTACTTAGTGAGAAAGGTTGTCCCAAAAAATCTAGGGATGGGGTGTGGTAAAAAAAGTCTTTCACTGGAAAAGACAGAGGAATTTTCCAGATATCCCAGTTCTAGTCTTAGTTTCTCTTTGGAAGGAAAACCTGTACCTGACAGTCCGCCTGTGCAGAGCAGGTTCAGATTAACAGCCAAGTGGTAATCCTCCCTAGACTCTCTGAATATTGGGCAGGTTCATTTATAAATCCAGTACTTTGCCTTATAGGTTTATCATACAAATGAGAAATTTTGTGAGTAAAAGAAGGCATAGTTGACAACTATATTGAAATAGGAATAAACATAGACTCTCTCCTGTGCACAGGGAGTTTGGCTTCATCTATTTGCCAGTATCATCCTGTTGGTGAGCAATTAGTTTTAACTATTACATGAAAATGATAACTTTCGAATCAATCACATTCTTCTCATCTGATAACATAGAAATTGTATGTTTAAAAGGAGTTAAAGCGAATTTCAAGAAACTAAATTGTCAAATGTCTCTAATTTCTCATTTTTTATGGCTGAGTAGTACTCCATTTTATTTTAAAACCCACATTTTCTTTATCCAGTCTCCAGTGGATGGGCATTTAGGATGCTTCCAAGTTTTAGCTAGTACAAATTTTGCTGCTATGAACATGGGTGCACATATATCACTGTGGTATGATTCTTTTAATTCTTTGGAAAGATACCCAGCAGGGGAATGGCTGGGTCAAATGGGACTTCCAGTCCTAGTTCTTTGAGGTATCTCCATACTGATTTCCACAGTGGTTGCACCAGTCTGCACTCCCACCAGCATTAGAGCAGGGTTCCTCTTTCCCCACAGCTCCATCACAGACATTTATAGCTAAATGGATGCACACTGAGGTGATACTCTTAAGTGAAAAAAATAGGACACACATGTGTAAATACTGAATAGTTTATCTAGTGTGAGAAACTTAAAGTATAAATAAGGACTAAAAGGTATAATAGATAATGTGAAATAGGAAGAAAAGGGGCAAAGGGGAAGGAAGTGGGAGAGGTAGGGGAAAGGAAAGAAGGGAATGGAATTAATATGGGAAAATGAAAAATTGGAAAAAAAGTCTTTGTAAATAGGGAGGGATGGAGGGGTTGAAGGGAGGGCAGGGGAAGGGGGAAAAATAAGAACCAAGAGAGATTATGTAAAGGTGCAAATTTCCGATGATGAATGTCATTATATTGTATACCTAAATTGTACCAATAAATTAAAATTTTAAAAAAGAAACTAGATCATTAAATAAATACATGTTTGTTATGGAAATTATTTTCTGTAATAGCATTTTAAAAAATCAGGTTCCTATAAAACTTTGACTAAATTAAGTTAGACAACACTGATACAATTACTCTTAGAGAAGGAATCTGGTGAATTAAAGTCAACAGAAAAACACCAAGTTATTTTTAGACAATTTCAAAAAGAGCTAAAAGTGTGACATTAGTACTTACTGGTTTTGGTCTTAGTTTTAAAATGCAAGCCATCATAGACTAATAATCAGGCTTTTGTTTTTATATCTTAATGATATCTCTGTCACCTCTGACTTATGCAGAGATCCTGAACAAAGTGCTATGAAATTCTGCTGCCTTAGAGAGATGACGAAACAACATATCTTTCTGGCAAGGGGAGGTGAACAGAATCGACTTATGAGAACTGCAGAAGCTTTCTTAGTTGGGTATAGGACCATCTTGTCATCAAATGTGACCTGACACGATCAACAACAGTTGATATATGTGCTGTAGTCACTAAGGCTAAACTCTTGATCAATATGTCAGATTTCGAAAGCGATTGCAACAAAGTAGACTCTGGATTATGAGGGAGCTGAATACACAAAGGCAATGGAAGGACAAGTCTGGCAGGACAGCCTGCATTTTGCATGTCAAAGGACGGGGCACATGATGCTGGATCTATAAATACCCTAGTACTTAGAAAGGCAGTAGTCTGTGGATCATTTGGTAGACTAAAAATGTTAAACATTACAAGTTAATTATTAGTAAGAAGAAGAAAGGGAAGAGGAGCATGAGCACACACACACAGTTCTGTAAACCTCAGTAATTCTGCACAGGCCTGTGACTGGCTCAGACCTCACCTAAGCACCATTAACATGATAATACCCATTAATCCTGCCAAACACAACTCATCTGTCATCCTCAGTGGCAACCCATCTGTGTGCATGTTGAGGGGGGCAATTCAGTTTTAGCTGTGGTGGGATTAGCATCATAGGAAAGGCTGATTTCCCCTAATTCTTTGCTAGGATAGCACTCATTTGTTTGCATTTATTGAAGCACCTATTTACTTTTCAGCTTTCCTCATCTCACCAACATCTTAAACAAAAGCTAAGCAGAAGATAGATAAAATGACAATAAAAACCTCCCACAACAATCAAACTGAAGCCTAATTTACTTTCACTCTCAAAGTTTGTGATACTATATATTTTTTTTTTACTTCTGGGCTGATCTCAGAAATGCTGTCAGAGCAAAGAAATGTACATTTTTTTTATATTTCAGTGTAATTCATTAAGGGGCTATGCTCTTCTATATTGCTTTTATCTAATTAATATAAAGGAGATAAGTCTGTGTGTTTTTATCCCCATATATTTTGTGCTGTGTGTACAAGAAGAAGATACCATTTATAGAATATAAGAATGAAAGGTTAATTTATTTTCTCACTAAATATTAAAGACAAGCACAGTGATAACTCACTTTGCCATGAAATTTTGCCCAGTGGTTAAATAGTCTGTTGTTTGGATTGCATCTATTCTAAACAAGATTATATATGTATAATAATCAAACACAAACCCCCTTCTAATGTAAACCTACAAAAATATAGGGAGCACTGGCATAAAAATATTTTTGAGGGTAAATCAACTGGTCCATTTGGGCAATTTAATGGGAGAGAAATCAGTCACAGTCATCATGAGTGGCTGGTTGACTTATTCATTTCACTTTTCAACTAGTTATATTGAAAGAGCAGCAATAAGCTGCTATGATAAGGAAAAGATTCAAGTAACTGTCAAAGAAAATAAAAGCCATCATCAAACAACCAATCTGGCTGGGTTTTCATCAAAATGATTTGCCATTTAACTAAACTGATTATAAAATTTAAATTAAAATTCATATTGTTCTGTATCTGGGCATAGCCAGGCATTTTTTGATACGAAGATAGGTATTGTTTATTTTTGTGTCCTTCATCTACAGTGTCATAAAGTGTGGTCTGTGGTATGTTAAAACGTCTTATATACAAAGTGTACCATTACAAAATAAATTTGGTAAATGTTACACTATATAAAGCCAATCAGGTTAATTCTCAACATGACTTAATAAATTCCCTTCATTTGTAAGTAGGAAACAAATGAGGAAGATATATTGTACTTTATACTATTTCTTCATTTATAAACTGAGGGGAAAAAATGAAGTACCTCAAACCAATTAATGTAGCTGAAGAAGTTAGGAATGTCAAGTACAGAGTAAAAACTTAAATTATTTAATATTAGTATCATATATCTTTTTCTAAACATACTTGGGAATGTAATTTTTCCTAAGTAGTCTTGTTTGGATTTAAATTTGTAGAATTCACTCTAGGAGTATTATCCTAGACTAAAACTGGAATATTTTCATTGTTAGAAACGGCTATCAGATGTCTTCAACTAGAAACCCTTGATGGAAAGAGATAAATAGTATGAATAAAATATATCTATAAAAAAGAATTAAAATCAAGTTAAAACATTCAGAAAAAAGGATTAAACTATAAAGCTTGTTACTTGCATAACTTCCGTTTGGGTACCTGGTACTGAACATTCATTATCACTCATCCATCACACCTGGAAAATGAACAGATGTTAAAAAGCTGACACAGTAAGGCAAAACACCACTATTTAGCTTTTGTTTTTTGTCTCCCATTCAAGATGCCACTAATGGGAATGACATAAAAATCTGTATATGGCAGCAATTCTGAAAAAGAACATCTATGTAAATAGAGCATGAAGGAGGCATGAAAGAATCTAGCAAGCTCCATTAGGGTCTTTAGACCTAATAGCCCAGATTCGGCCCTTAGATGTGCGTGCATGCACGAGGTGATACTGAATTTGACCAAAGCTGTGCAAACAGTCCAAAATCAAAATGAGTCCAATGCTTGATGCCTAAAGAGTTGAAACTGCAATTTCCACATGAAATAGTCATAGAAAAGCTGCTCGGGCAAAGAGGAAATGCCCTGTTTCATCCTCGCTGAGATGAGAGAGATAATTTATGAGAAAGAAATGTGTAGTCTTTGAGTTCGTTTTTTTCCTTAGAGCACTAATAACCAGATTTTCTTTCAAGTTTATTTAGATATATTAATAGTAAATTTTAGATCTGATAATAGTAAATTTTATTGAACAAAATATTTCATTACAGTCACAAAAATATTTGGGTATTTGTGATCTATCAAAATCAATGAAAGATTTAAAATGTATATATATATATATATATATATATATATAGAACTTTAGCTCCACCAAAATGAACGCAGTACATTTGCTTGAATATGCAATGATGCAATCACTAAAATAAATGTACTTGCTGCACTCAATTAAACATTGTATTGTACATGTGTGTTTATTCAATTGTGTGACGATACAGTGATTGAAACACACACGCTTGGCACATTTGTCTCAATCTGTAGTACATTTATTTGAATGTACAATCAATCACAGGCCTTTGCTTTTAGTTTTTCCTGTGTATTCTTAGACCACACTAAATATAGACCACTGTGTATACTCTGTGACACAGTAAAGAACTTGGACACACATTAAATAAAGCAATATAAAGTTTAAATATCAGGGAAAAATTATACAACTAATATGTACAAATGAACAACTGCTTTGAAATCTAATATATATTATATATATACACACACACATGTCAGAGATGTATGTACTGAACCTCTCCTATTCATAGATGGATATATGTATTGTGATATTAATATGTTTTTAATAGTAATTAACCAAACAATGTCAAAGGATTCAAATCTGTATTTTCAAATTTATTTATTATACAGTGGTTCTGCCACCTGCCTCGCAAGCATGAAGTCCCTAATTCAATCCCCGGTACAAAAAAAAAAATTTTTACTTATTATACTCTGGTTTCTCTTCAGATCTTATAAAAAATTTGCTTATTTACTTCATATTTATATATAGCTTTATTGAGTCTTATTCTATATAATTATTTTAAATATGCTTATAGTTGTTTTCATCAAATTGTTCTTTTTTTAATTTGTTGTAACTCTTTTACTCTATCTTGTCTATAAATTTGACTCAGGGTATAGTAGGTCACATTTTATAATTTAAAAACTCTACTCACCTTTAGGAGGGCATTGGCATTATATGTACCTATTCTATGTAGCCTAAGTTAAGGAAATATGCCTCCAGAGCAACTTTTGTTCTGGCCTGGGACCCATTTATCTTAATTGTAAATTCTAAACCCACCTTACTAGAAGTCATGAGTTTCATACCCTAAAGGGATATTTTTCTCTTAAGTGTCAAAGCAGAGAGAGACAAACTTCCTTAGCTACTTCTGAACTTTTGTCCATGTTATTCTCTTTTTCTAGAAAGTGTTTGGCCAATACATTTGGCATCGTTTAGATCTTAATTTACACACCATATCTTTAAAGAAGCTGTCCTTAAATATTTTCTTTCTTTTTTAAAAAAGTTATGTATCAATTCAATTAACTTTTATTGATTGTGTACAATTTTTCAGGCACCAGGAAAACAAAAATGAATGGGGAAATTCCAACTATCTCAAAATTTGAACTGATAATCTAACAATATGAATCTTCCATGTGTCATCTCACTGTATCATTCCTTGTATGGCATGGTGTTGTAATTTGCTATGTTTTTCTATTTACTTGCATGATTCTTTGTTTCTCTCTCTCTCTTTTTTTATTGAATTCTTTTATTGGTACATTTTAGGTATACAATACATTTACATTTCTCATTGGGAACTTATACCTTTACATGATGTATCTTGGTTCTTATTTTTTCCACATTCCCAGCCCTCCCTTCACCCCCTCCATCTCTATCTATTTACAAAGACTTTGTTTCCATTTTTTCCACTTCTCAAAATTTTTCCTTTCCCTTCTTTTCTTTCCCCTACCTCTCCCACTTCCCCTACCCCTTTGGACCTTTTCTTCCTATTTCACATTCTCAATTATTCATTTTAATCATTGGTACATTTTAGGTATACAATATAATGACATTCATCATTGGAAATTTTGTACCTTTACATAGTTTCTCTTGGTTCTTATTTTTCCCCCTTCCCATCCCCTCCCTTCAACCCCTCCATCCCTCCCTATTTACAAAGACTTTGTTTCCATTTTTCCATCTTCTCATCTTAATTCCATTCCCTTCTTTCCTTTCCCCTACCCCTCCCACTTCCCCTTTGCCCCTTTTCTTCCTATTTCACATTATCTATTATACCTTTTAGTCCTTATTTACACTTTCAGTTTCTCACACTAGAGAAACTATTCTGTATTTACACATGTGCGTCCTATTTATTTCACTTAAGAGTATTGCCTCAATGTGCATCCATTTAGCTATAAATGTCTCTAATTTCTCATTTTTCATGGCTGAGTAGTACTCCACTTCATAAAACAAAAAAACACATTTTCTTTATCCAGTCTCCAGTTGATGGGCATTTGGGCTGCTTTCAAATTTTAGCTATTACAAATTGTGCTGCTATGAACATAGGTCCACATAAATCACTGTGGTGTGATTCTTTTAATTCTTTGGGGAAGATACCCAGCAGGGGAATAGCTGTTTCTCTCTCTTATTTGGCTACAAGTTTCCCTAGGACCAGCAACATGATCTTCTTGTTCATCTATTTTCCTCAACATCTAGAACAATATCAGAAATATAATGATTAAACACAAAATATCAGGTGAATTAATTTCATGAAAAGAATAAAAAGCATATTTAGTTTTCATAGCAACTCAAAGCAACCACTACCACACAACTAAAGACATAGGAGCTTAGTGTCATCAATGGCATATCCAAGCCATGATGCTGATCAGTCATAGACACGGAGATTAGTGAGGAGTCATGGTAATTCACAGTGCAAAATCTTACCCATCGTATGCTGAATTATTTCACTGTACACCTGTGAACAGCAGCAAATACTTCTAAGAGCAGTCTTTGAAGAGCCCCAAGTTCAAATTCAGAAAAGTTATTTAACTGCTTTTTTATCTGTAGTGAGGATAATCATAATATCTAACTCTGATATACTAGAAACATTAAATAGGTTGATAGATGTAAACTTCTTAGACCATGTAAATATTATTGCTGTTGTACTTATTATTACTAAGGAAAAAGACTGTATAATTATCAGGAACATCTTTGTCTGTGGAAGTTATTTGAATTACAACCATTCAATAAAAGATCTAGTCCTTTTGTATCTATAGCAGGAAGTAAGTCTTATACTATTTCTCAAAAAAAAGAGGCAATGTAATTATTTTGGGTAGATAGATAAGTGGAGGTATAGAGAAAAAAGGAATGGATTAAAAATTCCTTTGCTAAAGAAAGAATAGATTTCAAAAAGTCAATCCAAACTAAAACAACACTTTGAAAATTATTAAGCAGGAAAAACTATTAAAGTGCATTTAATAAGAGAATGGTGTGTTTTTGAGTACAGAAAGAACTCTGTAGAATTAAAAATAGTCCAGAATTTAGTTTAAACTCTCCTTAATTCCTCCGCATAAATCTTGTACTATCTCAATGCCTACAAAATAACATTACCACTTAAAAAAAAAAGAGAGAGAGATGATGATGATACTTAATATACCTGACAAGGCCATTGTCATCACTGAAAGCAGATTTTAAATTTTAATGATTTTTTTTATACTTTTAAATATGCACATGGGAGCTATGATTACCTTTAGCAATAACTGACAAAAAGCACCTGACTTAAGGTAAAGAGAAAAAAGGCTGACATGTCACTCATCATTTCATTCACATTTATTTGAAAGATTGAACTTTTTTTTTCTCTGTAAGATGCACATGTTAGCTTTCTTCTTCATCCTCCTTTAGAAAGCTCAGCTATCAGGGGGATTTTCCTAATCTCAGGCAAAGAAAGAATTGAACAAATTGATGGGAAGCTCAAAAGGAAGGAGCCTGGACCAGGTCTCAACAAAGATGAGTTAGAGAAATGTGGAAACTCAAACTCCCAGCCTTCTTGGTGTCTGAATCCTACTGCCACTCACCAAACCCCAAATAAGGCAGAGATCATCCTCCCACTTATCCAGTATAGGCTCACTGTGGGCTCCTGGAAGGATAACTTTACTGGCTACCCCACCAAGAATGACCTCCTGCTTTTCAGGAGCCAGGCTACAGAGCACAGAAGACCCATATGAAGGTGCAAGCTGACTGCCTTGCAGATGGGCAAACAAAGACAGAAACCACCATAGTTTACTTTCACCAGGTCAATGAACTCATCTGACTCTGAACTGCTCTACTGAAAAAAACTGTTTGGCCTTTGGCCACCATCAATCTTACCCTGCCCATATGTTTACTACTTAGTGTATCATCTTTGGCTAATGGTGCCAACACCATACTACATTGACATCACTACCACCTGACCGAAATGCTTCTGTTCAAGTCCCTGATGACTTGCATAATTACATCTCCTGAGTATCCTGAGATAATCTTGATTTGCACCTATTATTCCTATATGATACTCATGACTCCCTTTTTACTTTCAAACAATTCTTGCTTTGGACCATAAATTATATGGCCATAGTGCTGTACTCTAACACTAAGGGATCTGTCTTCATATTCATTCAAAATAGAAATGCATCAGTTGTCATGCAGACAAATCAATCACTGCTTTAGGCTATCTAGGAAAACTATCAATGATTTAAAAAATAGTAATTTGACTACTAATGCCTGGGCCTTTATCAATAGCTCATATACTATATGTCCCTTGCTTCTTTATTATCGGTCTTGGCCAACTGGAATGTAACTTATATAAGGACAAGAACTTTTTTGTTTTCTACACTTCTGTATCACTAGCACTCAAGTGTTTTTTAAAAGTGTAATCAATAAATATTATTTGGCTAAATGAATGAAAGAAGTCCAAGAACTAAAGGTGCAAAATTTGAACTTGTTCTTCATAGTCTCAGAATACTTCTGATGTGCTAACATGTACCATATTTTTCAAACCTATAGACAGCCCTACTGTGCAAATATTACTTTTAGTGATGAATAAAGCTAGAGAGAGCAAAAATAAATAATTTGGCCCAAGTCCTATAGCCAGAATGTACTTGGCCCAAGATACACACCACATATAAACTTTAGTGAAAGGGTGCTTATATATGCGGTTGACGCTGCCACTGAACCACACATACCTAGCTTTTTCATTTTCAAATATTTTGTGGGGACTAAAATAAACAAACTCTTTCTTGTTCTAGCAGATATAAGAAAAATCAGGCTTAGATAAAATTACTTTCATTTTCTAATGAGGTATATTTTGATTTTTTACAAAGCAGTACACTGAAATCTTGTCATACTTCCAAGTCTAGAGAGTAGTTAATGAAAAACCATATGCCTCATTTCAATATTTTTCTAAGATGGCTATACTAAATCAAGTAGTGTTGACTGTTCTATCACCATCTTGCTAGTAGACAGTAGAGGGAACTGTTAGTACATTTGGCAGCAAAGTGTAAACAGGCTATGGCAAAGAGGGGCAAGCCACAAACTACAACATACACCACACTCGGATCTCTTCTCATTTTAAATGTTTTGCCATTTTACTACAAACTTCTATCCTACAAACATTCACCAGTCAATTCAGAATTATATCTCCAGAAGTTTGGTTTTGCATAATAAAGAACTTTGCATTCTTCTTTTCTTGAATTTCTTTACTGTAATTTCATTGTCACTCAGATGAAGTTTAAGTTACCTGTCTAAGTCTCTGTGGATTTGTATCACTCCTTTCCTCTCTTATTCTCTCTGTTCATTGCCTCTTCTGACCTCTTCACCTCCTTCTCACAGTCCCAACCATCTGGAACAATTTTCTTATTTTCCTTTGACAAATGTCATATCTTACTTAAGACTCTCCTTAAAACTCTTCTCCTGAAGGGATAATTTCAAGATATCTTTGATAGATATGTGGATATTCTGGTCATGATATCTACCACCTCTTTGATAGGCAGGGGTTGATGACCCTAGTCTACTCTCTGGTTTATTAGACTGTATCACTTCTCTGTGAATTTCCCTCTAAAAATTGCCTGATAAGTCTAAGAGAATTATCTTTCTAGTTAAAGTGTAAGTGCTACTATAATTGAACACAAAAAGCACCGAACATTTCCTTGAGTAAGTCAAAGAAACATCCCTTCTGCCTTTGAACATTAGCACCATTAAGAGTGATCTGAATAAATGGCTTACACATTTGTTTTCCTATTTGCTCTTGAAGTATTGGGATAAAATGTCCCATTAAAAATATTGCAAGTACCAACTGTGAGTCTAAAGTTATACTGCGAGGATTATTTAAGACAGAGAACTAAGGCCTACTACAATTTTAGTAGAGAATAGCATAGGTATATCAGAGGACACACATTTTAAAAATGTTTCATAGAACTCAGATGCCAGAAGATGTAATCTAGAAAGGTTCCATGGTCACATAATAATCTCGAGAATAATACCCACATTTTCCCATCCTGGAAATACATAATGAAAATTAGCATAATATATTTCTGAGAAGACCTAACAGAAACAATCTCTACTATGATTTTACTTAGTATTTACAAGTTTGCTCCATTATAGAACTCTTTTAATTGACATAGAACATATTGTCACACAGGAAAACCAGTGATCAACAGAACACAGTTAGGGAAATAGCTCAATAGAAGCTAGGAAAGGTTTATAAAATAAACTAAGCCAAGCCTATTGACTTCTTGATAAACTTAAAAGATGATGTGTTGCAAAATTATGAAGTACTACAAATTTTAATTCCTTGATAAGCTTCCTTCAGTCTAAATTTCCCAAAGTCAGTTCATCTTCTGCTGAACCCCTATTTACTTTTTATTACAAAAAATGAATTATTTTAAATCATAGTCAAATATCTCAGAATTACCTCATTGATCTAGTTTAATATTCTCTGTCTCTGTAGCATGGTTTGGGTAAACCAAACATGTAATTTCAGTGTCATCTCTCACTCTCTTTCTAAACGTGCTGGTCAAAGTGGAGAGCTTCCCCAAAACATCCAGTGCTCTCCTACCTCAGGGTTCTGCTTCCCTCCTCTTATTAAATATTGCCTATCCTCTGAGAGTCTCTCAAATAGAACATTCACCATCAGGGCTCTTAGGATTCCCTTTGCTGGAATTCTAAATTTACCATATTCCCCTAAGTGTACTTATGTATACTTTAATTTATTATACTTCACTGTGTATCCAGGACTTGCCCAATACTCTGAGACAGGAACTTCCTTAAGGATACTGTCAGGGTTTTGTTTATTCTAGGATCCTCCTGCACAAAACAGGTTCACAACAGATATTTGTAGAGTTGAATAGCATAGTCCATGATCATATATATATATATATATATATATATATATATATATATATATATAGTGACAGAGTAAAGGGTAGACGTAGACGCTTTCACTTCTTTGGGTTGATAGTATTACTAATTTTATCAGTTCTCCTGTTGTAGGGGCAAAATACCCAACACCTACAACTTAAAGGAGGAGATGTTTATTTTGGCTCATAGTTTTTGGATGACTCAGTATCTGGTGCACTGGCTCTAAGGAAGAATGCCATGATGAAAGAGCAGAGTAGAGGAGCACTGCTCACAGCATGGCAGCCAGGAAGCAGAGAGAGAATGGAGGAGCCAAGGATAAGAATATATCCTTCCACATGATGCTACCAGTGACCTACCTCCAACCAGGCCACACCTCCTACCAGCACATTAAGCTACTGAACACACTAGTAGATATGTCCACTGATGAATATAATGCCACCCATGATTTAATCACTTTTCAAACACATGAGACTTTTGGGGGACATTTTAGATCTAAACCATAATATTCAGTGCCTGAACCACACCCCTAAAGACTCATGTTCATCCATTATACAAAATGCATTGAGTGAATCTCTAAGAGTTACCAAAATCTTAGCAGTTTAGGCATTGTCAAAAAAGTTCAAGTCCAAAACCTCCTCTGAGACTCAGGGCAAACTCTTATCTGTGAGCCCCTATTAAATATTAAAAAGAGAGTTAACATACAAGGGCACAAAGTAAACATTTCTGTTCCAAAAAGTAGGAATAAGGAAATTAAAAAATTGGACCAAAGTAAGACTGAAAACAAGTAAGGCAAATATTCAATCTTGTAGCTTCATGTTGAGTACCCAGTGCAGGTTTTGGAGAGATGTAATCACAAAATGTTGTGGTGCAATATAATCCCTGCCCTCCCCCAAGTCCTAGCTGGTTTCAGCCACATGGCCTTTTTCTGAGGCTGGCTATACTTACTGCCTCTGGTTTTCTCCAGCATACATGTCACACTCCTCATATTTCCAAATTCCTGGAGTCTCCACTCACTACATTCTGGGCCTCACTTTCACTACTTGACACACTGCCTTCTCAGGGGCACAACGCCTTGCCTCCTAAGCCTTATTATCAAACCTGATTGGAGCCCTCCCTGACCCAACAACTCTTGCATTTTACATGCCTGTAAAACCATCATTATATGAATGATATCAACATCTGTTGCCATCTTGAATAGTAGCTGGGCCCTTTTAGACCATGGCTGCAGTGACTTCTGAGTGACTGGATGGATGAGCATGGTGAAATGAATCCAAGGGAAGCAATTTCTAGGCTGCTCTTCTCCAGCAGAGGGCCCAGAGGCTCTCTTCTCAAATGAAAGCTTTACAGATTTTTAACCCTGGAGTCTGCAAATAGTAGAGACTCATTTACTTCTGAAATGCTTTAAAGTCATCTTTCCTATTGTTCTGATGCAAACTACTTTTTAATGCAAATCTTTTCAGCAATCATGATCTCCATAGCCCCAAATCTCCAGACACTTCCTTTCTGGCCAAGTTTCAGATTTTTCAAATCATTCAAGTTGGCAATTTACTCCTACTTATCATTGTAGATTTGGCTAAAAGCAGCCAGTAGTACCCAGACCACAACCTGTGTGTCAGGCTGCTTGGAAATTTCCTCTGTCACATTAGTCCACCATCTTTAAATTTAGTC
The DNA here is from genome assembly GCF_053883595.1 of Heterocephalus glaber. Lineage (NCBI taxonomy): Eukaryota > Metazoa > Chordata > Mammalia > Rodentia > Bathyergidae > Heterocephalus > Heterocephalus glaber. Next base: position 9,257,622 of record NW_028258327.1, read on the forward strand.
TCAAAGTCTTTGGAGTTGGACAAAATGTAGACAAGTTCCTTGCCGGAATATAAAATGTATAGCCTCTAGTCCAGTTTCAAATACAGTCCTTTTTTCCATTTGACACCTCCTGAGCTGGTCTTTCTTATCAACATTCTTATCAAAATTCTGGTCTTCTGGGCTCCAATAGGAATTTCCCATGATACCCAGTTTATAGCCTTCTACAGTTTCTCTAACCTACTTTTCCAAACTCCTCCCACAAACAAATTAAATAACTTTCTGAACCACATGGTCAGGTAGAGACACAGCAACGATCCCATTTCTCTGATATCAATTTTTATATTAGATGTTTTCCCATCATTGGGACAAAAAATCAATACCCAGAACTTAAAAGAAAAGGGGTTATTTTGGCTCATGATTTTCAGAGGGTTCATTCCATGTATGGCAGAACAGCACACCAGGAAGGCATGTTGGAGGAGCAATGCTCACTTCATGGCATCCACGAAGCAGAGAGAGAATGGAGGAAACACAGAAAAAAATATAACCTTCCACATGATGCTCCCAGTCCAACCAGGCCCCACTTCCTATCAGCACATTCAGGTACTGAACTTATCAAAGGATGAATCCATTGATGAATACAGTAGTTCCATGATCCAATCATCTTCCAAACAACATGAGACTTTTGGATGACATTTTATATTTAAACCATATCAATTAATCAAACATACTACAGGGAATGGAATTATATATGTTCAGTTCTACTCTTTACATTCATATTTTCATAGGAACTATAAGATACCATCAATATTACTCTTTCTGTGCTCCCATCTATTGCACTGCAATAACAGTTTGAGGGTAAGAAATGATGATATGTGAAATTACTATATAACCTAAGTACCACTTTTGGATTAATCTTATATAGACAAAAGAACTATGGAAATTGTTTATATAAATAAGTATCCAGGCATGATGGCACACAGCTATAATTCCAGCACTCTGGAGGCTAAAATAGGAAGATCGCTGTTAGTTTAAGATTAGTTTGAGCTACATAGTGAAACCCTGTCCCACCCTCTCAAAAAAAAATAATATTAGAATGATAAGGAGAGTAGAGTGCAAAGAAGGCATGTCCAACTAAGGCTTATGGGATACTACTAGGCAGCTAGGAATACAGTCCCATAAAATTCTAAACTTTAAACATTATTATGTGACTTCTAGGAATATTTTTCCTGACTCAAAATTCTGTGGTGCTCAAGCTTGAACCATGTAGGCAACAATAGAACTAGGTACAAGGAAAGGAACACTGCAGTTCTATCTCCACCTCCACACGCAGTCTAATTTAAACCTTCACATATCAAGATTACATGAGCATGGGTGAATTGGAGTAAAACACAGTGATTAATGATAAGAGTAGTCCTACCTACCTAAATGTTTGTGTGCCTGTAAAGACACACATGTATTGCTATTAAGCAGTCATGTAGGTTTTCTTATTTAATTATTCAATTTGAGCTTATGTTATTTTGTTTTAGTGATATAATAAAAATGTAAAAATAAAGCAACTTTGTTACTTATGTACACTAACTGTATTACATATGTTATATGAGGCCCATGACAATTCTCCTTCACTCTATGAGGCCCAATCAAGACAAAAGTTTGGACACCATGCTATAATGCTTTGGGACAGACACAAATTCAATAACTTCTTCAGAGACATTCTAATTCTGTGAACACTATTAACTCTTCAATCTTCTGTTTCTTCATCTGTAAAATGTCAAACAACATTTACTGAGCATGGAGTATTAATCAGGAGCTTCATATTGTACTGTTAACCATATATTTAGCATATATAATCTTATCATTTTTTAAACAAGCACACAAGATAGATGTTATTCCCATTTTAAATGTAAAGAAACAAGCTCAGAAATTATCCAAGTAACTTTACTGAAGATACACAACTACTTACCACGTGACAAAGGTAGTATTCAACCCAGTTTATCAAACATAAAATAAATTCTGCTTTTTAGTTCTCTATCCCCAAAGCAATGGTGATAAGGTGATAATTAAATGAAACACGACTGTAAAATCCCCTGATATAGTGCATATCAGTCTAGATTTCCTATATTAATATTCCTTTCTCTGCACATGGTTAATAGAAATTGCATCAGGTCAAGAATAGGAAGACCTGTATTTCAAGGAGGTTTTTAGTATCAACTGGGGCTAGTGTCAGCGATTATGTAAGAGCTCTAAAAGTTCAAGGCCATTATAAATGTAAATTTTTGTTACTTATTAAATGGACAGCAACTGCAGGATGCGTTTGCTTACTTAGCTTTCTCAGATAATGATTCCAAACAGATAAGTGTCATTTTATGTTGAGGCCTTAGCTGTGTCTACATCTATCTAAACTCATCTCTAAGGAAATAAGTACTTGAACATAGAAAACATATTATGTTGGCTTTTTTTTCTTAGCAACACAGATAAAGAGCCTGAAGCCTAAATTGATTCCAACCATGTGGCCTCTAATTGCCTTCCAGAGAGTTGTATCAAAGTATCTACTGATCTTACACAATTGAATGGCAGAAGAAGCTATCTCATTTTTCATATCTTGTCATTGACTTTCTGAAATTTTCTGTAATTTGAACTTTAGTTATTTGATTCTTGAATTCAGATTGGATGTGCAGAGAGATGTACAGAAATTTAAAACTTTCTGCTCTATTTTCTGGCTAGTTTTACCTGAGTCAGTAGTATGTTTTCTCTATTCTTCAAAATACAAATGTGCAGACACATACATGTAGCACTTGTTGTCAAAGAAATGCCAAAATGATGCACATTTAATGTAATACACTCAGCCTGTTATCTGAATGTTTTAAAAAATTCAGAAGTTAAATTTAATGTTGATAAACCATTTGGCATATCAGCTTCATTTTCTGCTTCTTACCCAGCTATATGTTGGATATTCTGGAAGGATAGTTTAATTCTGTGCTTAAAAATAGTCACAGAAATGACATCACATGTGTGTTGCCATTCACCAAAAAATACTTTCAATTCAGGATGTTTTAGGTATCATTAATGTTCTTCAGGAAGAAAGACAGAAATTGCATAAGTAATAATTTTTCTATATGAAATTTCCAACCTTAAAATACCTTTCAAGGACAATTTCTTATTCTTCAGAATATTAAAATAATACTGAAATCTTCTTAATACTGAAATTTGAAGAAATTGATTTATACTAGGAAAATAGCAGATTTATATTTAAAGTATTTCATGGACAAAAAATTGACATAGAATTCTTTTATTTCAATGGCAAATTATCAAATATACATTCCAGAAGACAAATAATTGGCAAACTAGAAAGATCAACACATCATACCAAGACAAACTTATGGACTGAGAGATGTTCTACATATACTTTTTTCTTCTCCCAGCAACCACAAAATCCCATACGGTGAGATACTAAAATCAAGTTCCAGAAGCAGAGGTAGTCCACCAGTCTTTAGGAATAAAAATTGTTTGGGTTTTATTTTTTGAAAAATAGTTCAAGGCTTAACAATCGATTTTTCAAAAAATTAACACCTAAAAATAACAAGTAACTTTTTCTTCCCACATATTTTATTATTCACGGCACAGCGTTACTTGAATATTTTTCCTTAAATGTATAGCTATTTAATAAAAGGAAATATTAACCAGCATAATGAATACTATTACCTCCTTCATTTCCATGAGGCAGATTTTTTTGGGGGGCGGGGGGTACCGGGGATCGAACTCGGGTCCTTGCGCTTGCGCAGCAGGCGGCTAAACCACTGAGCTAAATCCCTGGCCCGAGACAGATTTTTTTTTTACGTATTTAGAAGTCAGGAGAGATATACAAATATCCTACAACAAAGAAGTAGACACTGTAAAAATGAATAGATCACAGCAAATATTGTGTTAATAATATAGTACCTACAAAATCATAATACACATACCAACCTCTTAAAAATTATTAAGGCATGCAGTGAGAGACAAAGCAGGGGAAAATAGTGAAAAAAAAATAATCAGATATTGTGTAAAAAGCAAGGAGAAAGAGATGGGCATGAAAATTTATAGACAGTTTGAGGGTAGGTTTTCAAAGTGGCATATGACAGAGCCAAGCACAAATCCTCTTACTTATTAACGGGATTTGTCCCTGTACCTGTCACACATTGCTTTGAAAATATCTGCCTCTGTGAAAGGTATACTGCTTCTTTCCGTCAGTTTTACTCTTAAGAGACTAATGTATAATCTCTTTAGGTTTCATCTTTTGTATTTCTGTGGATGTGACAAATTGTTTTGAACACTCTTCATCCATACACATGAGAAGGTAGGCACTAAGGGCTTATCACTGCATATTTAAAAATCCCTGAGATACTATTTTTCTTATTGGAAATAATTGTTCTATTATGTAATCTCTAGATTTATCATCTAAAATTTTCCAACTAATGCATTCATGCCTTTATACAGTAAGACAATTGTTCGCAACCTTAACAGACTTGGTGCTTCTTTTTCAGAAGAAATATTTTGTGACTCATCTTTGATACTGAAATGAAATTCATAGATATTATAACCACTTAAGAGCATCACTTAAAAAACCATACAATGCTGCAACTATGAAATAAGAGAAATGAAAAGAAAGACTATTCTGATAGCACATATTTGAAATGGAAATCCTCAAGCACTACTACATATGAAGACAGGAAGTCAAGGGCTGATATGTATTCAGGGAGTCACTGTACATTCATAAGTGCACCAGCTACTAACATAAACTGAAGTAATATTACTGTATTGATGTGGCAAATATCACAAAGAAGGTTGCCATAAGTGACCAACTTTTGTTTAATTTCAGAATAACAGTTTTCTCTTAATTTATATGATAGTTCTATTTCTGAAAAATTTAGTGCGTACGTATCTTTTTGTTGTTGTTGTTGTTGTTTGTTTCTTTAATATTTTGAATCAAGGTCTCACTCATTGTGTAGTCCAAGCTGGCCTTGAAATCAGGACAATCATCCTGCCTCAGCTTCCCAAGTGCTGGCCAAGAATAGCACATATTAAGCAATATATTAATCTAATAATTACATGTAAAAGGAAAATAAGATTTAAATGTAGATAGTAACAAATAGGTTTTTCAACTATATGAATGTAGGATACTCGAGAGTTCTACAACAATGGGATGATTTCTGGCCAGCGATGTAGTTCAGTGGTACAGCACCTGCCTGGCAAGCACTAGACCCTTAGTTCAATTCCCAGGACCCCCTCCAAAAAATTCCAACAAGAATGGGATAATTTATATTCACAAGGCCATTCTGCAGGCTGAAAATGTCTAATCTCCCTTGGCTTCACCCCTGAGTCAGTGGTGGACCTGATTTAATGCCATCCAATTTTTGTAAAAATCTACAACAGTCCTAGAAATTTCCGAAACTCCCCTCAGGCCATGAAACTCCTCCTGTGAAAACCATTCCAACAGTTTCACAGAAGGAGAGTTTCACAAGTAACAATACCTGCATTCTTTTGTTTTGTTCTTGCTAAGATATGGCAAAGAATGAGTTTTACAGAAACTGAAAGTGTAAATAAGGACTAAATGTATAATAGGTAATGTGAAATAGGAAGAAAAGGGGCAAAGGGGAAGGAAGTGGGAGGGCTAGGGGAAAGGATAGAAGGGAATGGGATTAATATGAGAAAATGGAAAAATAGGAACAAAATCTTCGTAAATGGGGAGGACTGGAGGGGTTGAAGGGAGGGCTGGGCAAGGGTGAAAAATAAGAACCAAGAGAGACTATGTAAAGGTGCAAATTTCCAATGATGAATGTCATTATATTGTATACCTAAAATGTACCAATGATTAGAATGAATAATCGATAATGTAAAATAGGAAGAAAAGGTCCAAAGGGCTAGGGGTAGTGGGAGGGGCAGGGGAAAGGAAAGAAAGGAAAGGAAAAATGATGAGAAATGGAAAAAATGGAAATAAAGTCTTTGTAAATAGGGAAGGGTGGAGGGTGTGAAGGGAGGGCTAGGAATGGGGAAAAAATAAGAACCAAGATGCATTATATAAAGGTACAATTCCCAATGAGAAATGTAATTGTGTTGTATACCTACAATGTACCAATAAAAGAATTTAATTTAAAAAAAACAAAAAACAAAAAACAAAAGAAACAAATGCACAATGCAACTGATTGGGGGTTTACACAGAAGAGTTTTCTCATTATAACTTTTAGATAAAAATAAATGGGCTTAGCACATATATAGGGAATCTGAGTGAAACAGAGTATCACCCACACTAAGGCTAGTTAGCTTTATATGTAATTTTTAAGCAATAGGAGTTTTACTATCAATTGTATTTCCCATGTATAAAAATTAATCTAGACACAAAATATGTAATTTTTAATGCAGAGGAAAAACTGACATGTGGAAGGAATGTAGGGGAGAAAAATAATAATGCAAACTGCTATTTTAATGAAAAAATTTGTCACATGACAGGATACTGTGCTAGATTTATTATTCTATTTATCCATTTGTCCTTAAAATAAACCAGCCATAGACATTTACCTTAGAAATATCAAGTTTCTTATTTCTGTGCAGTACAGTTTTACAGAACCATGGGTTGATGGTTTCACAAGGTATCAGTCACACTTCCATAGCATTTGCTGATATAAATATAAAAGCTTCATTTTAAAGGATAAATAAAGCCACACTATTATCTAAACAGGGTAAAATTTAACATCCTTGTGGTTTGTGGAAATTTTTGATGTGCCTGCTGGCTTTTCAATAAAAATCAATTATGCCTTAAATGCGAGCGGTAGTCAACATACTACAGACTATAAATTCAATTTCATACTCAGAAATATGGATTAGCTGAACTTGATGCCCTTCCATTGATTTCAGAAAGCAAAAGCTGATAAGGTAAATAATAGTAAGAGGCTCTCTGACACTCCACATCAAGTTCCAGATTTCCATATTATTTTTGTAAGAACTTTGCAGTCACCACAATATCCTCCTTGTGAAATATGTATGATGAATAGATATTATATGGATTGCTGATTCATCTCTCCATACAGAATGGATATTTGGCTTTCATAAGTCAAGGAAGGAACTGCAAAGAAAAAATACTTATTTCCCTAGGCTTAGTGCAAGGTATATATCCACTGATTGTGAATAAATCCAGTGGGTAATTAGAGCGCACCTATTATACATTGAGATTCCATCTATAAATAAAAAATCATATAAACCAGGAGTAAATACATTTCAGTTTCTCAATATCTTGTATGTGTTTATTTATTTAAATTTATTTTTACACACATGTATATAAAGAAAAAGATGATTAAAAAAAGAAAGAAGAGCATTTTAAAAACTGAAAAATATCCAAAACTGTTCATTGAAAAGAGCACCTTAAATTGGACAGAATGACCTTGGGGGGGGGTGAATCCTTGAGAAGGAAGGAAAGGAAATGATTTGGTACTAAGAAATCTAAAGAATAATGATCATGAGGAAGAAATTTAGAATAATTTTCAGCACAATGGGAAATTCAATCATATCTGAAACAATTTTCTCCTTTCCTCCTTTAATGTGCAGAATATTTAGGCTTATAGAATTGTTGAAGTCCATCCACATTTTGAACATTTTATGGCTTAGTCATTCTCTCTTTCAGTGAGCCTGGTGCACTCAGTTTAAATCCCAAAGAGTTCTGTAGAAGATTTTATCCACAGGCCTGCTCTTACCTTTCATCAGGGTGAGTTTCTGCTTTCCTAACACAAACAGGAATCCCTTTGTCATATTTCCAGCATGCTGATGAAACAAAACAATGGCTCTTATTGGGTCAAAGATACACATTCTTAAAAGAAAAGTTCTGTGCAGCTTTCCCAGAAGCCAGCATCTTTGAGGTCTCATATAATCACTTTGCTAACAATTTATGTCCTAAGGTCTCTGTTACTCTAAAGAAATTAATTATACTTAAATTTCTCAACTGGTATTTCATTTAAATATGTTTGATGAACTTTATTTCACTAATGAGCAAGTATTTTTTTAAAGAATACTAGTCATGAAAGTTATCTGTATGAAATATTACAAATACCAAAAGAGGCATATCCTAAAGAGAAATATTTTTAATGGTAAAAAAATTTTATATATCAGCCATATAGTGTACATTAATTCTCACTATTAATTTTGAGAGAAGTTAAAGAAAAAATGGGAGTGGCAATGAATTATTGCAGTTTCTTTTCACAATAAGAAATTATTTACACAAAGAAATCATAACATCACCAAAAGAAATAGTTTCATTTCTGCTGTTTTCAGATATTTGCTTGTCTGAGAAAAAGTCAACAATCATTTCTTTTCCGCAACTCTTAGAAATCTATTTGTATGTTAGTTCATTTATGAATACATTTTCTTTTCATAACAGGAAATATAGAGGGAAACATATTTTCCACCAATGTCATTTCAGTCTTATTCAGCAAAGAATATGATGAGAAATTTTATTTTTTCTTATAGCAATATATACTCATACATCTGTAAAACATGAAGTTTCTGATAAATATTTACCATGTGAATTACAAAAGTTTAAGTTTTAGTGTTTGAAATGAACACTATCTTGAAACCTATCTAATAGAAAAATGCCACAACCAACAATTTTCATCATATGTTGTAACATTATTGTGGCATAAGAGGAAAAAAGGGCATCACATTGTTTATGAAAAAACAATTCTTGTAGATACACTTGGAAAACTGCAAACATTCATAAACAGTTACTCTTAGGGGATAGAGAAAAATTGCCATTAAACAGGTGTTAGAATTTAAATGACATCTCATTAGTGACTCCTTTTTGCAGCTCAGAGACAAATAAAACCTTCATTTAAAAGCATTAGTGCTATTCCTAAGGGTTTCTGGTATCATAATGTTTTGTTTTATGAAGATATTTAGTTTCTTCCAGCATTCTTGCTTATTTATACAAAATAAACCAATTGTATTTCCAAGATGAGCTAAGCGTGAAGTCAGGGGTGAATAAGGCCTTTCCAAGTGCTGTAAATACCCTTGCCCTTCCCTTCACTTCTGCAAGTTTGGGAGACTGGATCACAGCCTAATAAACAAAGATGCATTTGAGGTTCACTTCCATGTAGAGACTGAGACCTGGTGTTTGTTGCCCTCAATTAAAGAATAGTTAGATAAAATTTATATTTTCTTAATATCAAACCCATTAACAATTTGTTTCAATTGTTCCCATTATAAAAGTTGAACTTGTGTTTATAATTCAAGAATTATAGTAGAGTATATAACTATTAAAATTTTTCTTGCTCAGTCAGAGGTTTATCCCACTATCACCTTACACTACCCTCATTTAGACAATTTCAGGTCACAGAATGTGAACTCTTAGAATAACATACAGAATTCAAGTCTCAGTAATAAATCCAGGATAATAAAAAATCATTCATGTTACAGTCTTGAAAATTTACACATTTCACAATTTAATTCAACTGGCTGGGTCCTAGTAAGTCTATTTGTAGTAATTGAATATTGCTTTTCGAGAATCTTCTGCTAAGACAAACAGTAAGGTGATATCAAACTTCAAGCAGTTTTTTCCTGTTAATAATAATTATTATCAAGAATAGCTGAAAACTACAGTGATATAATTTTGAAATGCAAAGAGAATATATCTGGTCTGGAAAGAGCTTAAAATTCAATGGGGCAAACACTGTGGAAAAGTGGGCATGAAAATCTTCAAGTATTTGTAAGAGATTGGGAATATTGAACAGTCAGAAAAAGCAAAGAGATGAGATTCACAGAAGAAAAGATGACAGTGTACTGGGAGAAACAGAAGAGATGGCACTTGAAATTAATTGTATGGTTGAGTATGATTTCTTGAACAATAATGAGTAAGCTTGTGAAACACTAGCCTCTGTTCCAAGAAATTGTAGGAGATTAAAAACAAACATAAAGAACATAACTAAACAAAATACCTGGAAAAAATACAGAACTTTCTGAATGCTAGGCTGAAAATATAGCAGCTGTTAGAAAGAAAGAGTCTTTGACTATTTTGGGAGGAATAGATAATAAGTTAAAGGCTAATTAGAATTAAATGTGGGTGGACTCCTGTTTTCGGTTCCTGGGTAAGAAGTTTGAAGGCCTGATTTTGAAGATTAATCGTGTAAGAAAACAGTGGGAGAAGTTATTCATGTTGAAGAGTTACAATTTTCTGAATGTACCACATTATTAAAGGCATGTAATAAAGAGTAACCCTAAGATTGCTGACTGGGCAACTCCAAGCAGAAAGAGGTGCTAGTATGGGGAGAGGGAGGACATATTTGGAACATACTGACTATGAAGCATTATCAGAGAATTCTGAGTAGACAGTATAAAGTGACAATGATGGTTAATTCTCTAATTAAAAGTTTAGCTTTCAGTAGCTTTGTCCTCCAGAATATTAAATTATAAAATAATTAAAGTTGCAGGGCTTACAAGGAGGGATTGAAAAACAAGTTAGTGACTTCTAATTTAGAGAAAATCTTAGTTTTACGTGATCATTAATAATCCAATACCTAATTATGAAATAAGGCTGGAGTTATGAAGATCTTTGGAACAGATTTGAAAGTATTAGTCTGTATGGGAATGACGCTAGTTTATGATAATATGACAATAGTTTAAGAGGGAGAAAATACAGAGATGCAAAACAGAAAAAAAAAAGAAAGAAAGGAAAAAAGGAGAATCATGAAGGCACATACACAAGGCAAGCCAGAAATTCTGAATTATATTTTACAATGGATTAGGATAAACTCAGTTACTGTTTATATATTTGGTGAATAAAAATAACATTAAGAAATTATGAAATTACTTACATAGCATTGCTTGTTAAAATAATCGCTAAATATATTCCAGTTGGTTTTGAGAAGGTTATAACATTGTGATCATTTCAAATTATCATTCAGTTCTCATTCAGTCACACAGCTTAGGCAAATGCAGAGCACAGAGAAAAAGAGAATAGAGAGCCAAAAGGCAATTTAAAAACAGTATGTGACATTTCTTCTGAAAGAACAACTTCCAGGCTGCAAGGGCCGGAAAAAAGATGTTTTAGCTGAAATCAGTTTATATTACAAAATATATGACCCTGTGGAACATATTCTAGGATAACTCTAGAACAGCAAACTATAAATATGTATACGTGTGGCATTTAAAACATATAATGAACAGGCATGCTTTGCTGTTCATTGGCTTTATTCTAGTCCTCATCCATAAAATGAATTAAAAATTTATGAGAAAGATGAAATCAAAGAAAACAGGAAATAGGTACATAATAAAATGCTTTAGACACCTATGAACATAAAGTAATTTGGTCTCTTTGCTATGTTTAAAGCTAAAAAACAATGATTCTTCTAAACTCTCTTTGGCCCTCTCCCTTCATCACACCTCTTTCCCAAGACCATCTACCTCAGGGGTATGTTCTCCTTTAGCATATCCATCTTCTCTCAACAACAATTCACAGGTAAATCTGATCCCTGTCACTTACATTTTTATGTAAATTTAATTCAACATATAACTAATCATATCACTTACTCTCATATATAGATTAAATAAAATGATAATCACTATTATCATGGACAGAGGCTGTCTCCAGGGTACCATGCCTTTCACACATATCATCTAAACTATAAATTGAGACAGAAATAACTGTCAGGCCATTTACTTCTTTTTGTGTTTTATTTATGCCTAATAATTAAAAATCTTTACTAATTTCATAGAAGATTTTGAGGGATTAGGGAACGCTAGGAGGTATTTGGGCAATAGGTAGAGTAACTGGAATTCTTGAAATCTTTTAAATAACCCAGAAAGTTCCCTGTTCTATCCACCACATCTGTAACCAGTCATTGGTGTGAGAAGTTCTGGGAGAAGTGTATATGCATGGGTTGTGAGAATAGATCCTTCCCAATTTGGGTAAAGAAAAAAGATGATGAGCAAAGTTTAGCATCTCATTGTTGGTCCTAACTGTATTACTCCTGGTTGTGTTAACCTTTCCTCTTTCCACCTCCTTAAAAGGACAATCTTCAGTCATTCAGGTTTTCATACTTTATTCTCCATTTTCCTACATTTACTCCTACGGATACCTTTACTTAGCTGACTCACTCACGTTAAATTGTAAATCATGTAACTCTATTAATGTGGCCTGAATTTTTGTGCACCAAAGTCTTCTCTATCAAGAGTTGAGACCTTGTCATCCTTGACCCAGACTCCAGGCACTGGAACTAAAGCTAGCTGGACAGATATTAGGGAACTTAAATTTGATAGGTAGCACCTAGCTGTGCTCTGTCGGTTCTGTTCCAATCTTGTCTTTTCTGAGGCCAGACCTCCATGTAAGGCTCCTGTTTCAGTATCTGGGTCTTTTGACTTCAGCCCCAGCGGTGTTAATGTTTTGGACACTGGAAAAGTGTGTTGCAACCTGTAATCTCACAACCGTGAAAGTGATTCTCAAGTTCTTTTCAGGTTGCTTGCTGCTCTTAACCTCACTCCTGGTTCACTCACCTTCACTTTTATGTATGTATGTATGTATGTATGTATGTATGTATGTATGTATGTATGTATTTGTACCGGGGATCGAACTCGGGTCCTTGCGCTTGTGCAGAAGGCGAAACCACTGAGCTAAATTCCCGGCCCCCTTCACTTTTATTTAAAAGAGGAAGTCAGAGGCAAAGAGATTATAACCTATTCAGAGTCTTTCAGTTAACAGGTGTCAGAGCCAATATTCCAATATTCCAATTTGACTGTTAATCTATGTTCTTTTCACCAACCACCCATCTCACACAAACATTAATGATGTTTTCCTTCAAAAAAGCTGCTCACTGAAATCCTCAAATAAAGACAAAATAAACATAAAATAGAAGTTAATGAATGTAATAATGCTTCTAAATAGACATAGATATATTTAAGATCCCAAACTAAACATTTAATTCCTTATTTCTCCTTCATATTGCTCTTTTTGAAAATACCGAAGTGTTATTTTGGAGATATTTAGAAAGCTATTTTTCACATTTGAAGAGAATGCATGCACATTCATGAACAGAACTAATTTCTGCCATATGTAATCCTTGTATATCACTCCTTATGATTTTTTACATATGAACAAATGTATTTTTAAAACAGTCCCATGTGTACTCTTCTCATGAGAGATTTTCCTATATTTCTATACATCTTTCTCAGTTTCATCATAGGAAATCATACCTCTAATTTTTCTCTTCTATTTTTCTTGCAAGAATGACCAGTGAATTAAAAATTCTATACATTCTTAGGTAAAACTAGTTTGCTCCTTGAAGTCCCACCTGAAGTAAAATACTGGCAAAGAGACTGCTTTCTCTGTTAAAGAATTAGATTTTGAACTGTGCTTTTTATACTGGGTCAAACTTTTCAATAATTATGTTTAAAGAAATACAAAATTTTGGTTTTTAAAAATAAAATTTACTTTTAGTTTTCTGAGAAATTGCCATATGGATTTCCATAATGTTTGTGAGGTTTACAGTCTCATTTCATTGATTTTAAATAGGTAATTCTATAATAATTGTCCACTTGTGTGTTGTAAATGCAACTAAAAAGAAAAAGAAACAAGAAATCACTAAATTAAAAATACATTTTTATTCATCCAAAACTATTTATCATAAATAGTCTAGTTGTATATTTAATCACATAAATGCAGTTACAATTTCTTTTAATAAGAAAGGTCAAAATTCTTTTCATTTTTATACACTGCTAGTCCTTCTCATTCATATTACCTAATCACTCCTGTTTGTTTAGAAATATTATGAGAAATTTCCCCAGAACAAAAACAATAATGCCAGATTTCCAGGGAGCTAAAATGCTGCATCATATTTATTTAAATCATTAACGCCTTCCTAAAGAATGTTTGCATTCTATGCCTCTGTCATACACTCTAGGCCACCAGAGTTATTAAATATGACATTGGTATGAGTATCATTTGGTATTATATCACAAACCAGGAAAGATCCATTCCAAGCAGTATTTCCGCTTTTCTCCATTTTTCTTTCTTACTTTTTTAAAAGAGGGAAAACTGTTTTATATCGACTACCATCTGTGAGCCTGTCTTTCAGGCCATCAAACTCTCCCATCCATTACAGAGGCTTCCTCACCTCCACTGCATGACAGCACAATAAAGATGACATACTAATTCAATGACTTGTAATTTCAGCTAAACAAAGACAAGTGCTGCAGCTTCTTCTTTTGTGTTAACAGTGCCATATCGGTGAAGCCAGCTATGCAAACATAGCACTGGGAGGGTTTTATGACAGCAGTTGAATGGGGAGACTAGCTTGGTGTTGCTTTTTATGGGTTTTGGCTCCATAATTTTTGGCTCTGTGCTGCTGGCCATGGCTATTGTGTCTGGATTCTGTGTCAGCAGCAGCTAATTGTTCCAATAATGTTTATCATAGGGATCCACCAGGGAGCTGTATATGTGGAGATAAGCTACAGGGCAATGATACACACTATCTTACTGATCTCTATTCACAGTGCTTTTGCCTCATGCCAAAAAGCTTTTTAGGTTCCCCGTCTTAAAAAAAAAAAATGTAACAGCTTAATCATCATGCCAACAATAGTGTCTAAGGGGATGTAATCAGGTTCCTCTGATAATCTTAGCAACACATGAAAGTCATGCGCAAAAGCAGTAATTGAAGCAGTTGGTTCATTCTACCACCTGCTGTTGAAGTCACAGGTTAATCTAAATGAGGTCCCCTTCCAATGAAGCAGTATGCAAGGCACTTTTTATATCATAAATGTGCATTACAGAAGCTTTACAAAATAATAAAGTAACAGTTCATTTAATGAACTGTATGAAGTATCCCAGGCTTGCCCAGCTTCTCTTGCTGCTGTCAGGTGGCATGTCCAAGTGTAAATTCTCTCCTCATGTCTATACCCCAATGCACACTTCAGTTTGCATATGGTTTCAGACAATGGGAGTTCCTGAGACAGATGCCCAAATGTAACTAAACGTCAGGCAATCACGGGAATCAGCTGCAGGAAAGTGAAACATTTTTCTTTGTCTGCTTTTGATGCTCTTTCCCCCAAGATTACTAAATAGAATGTTAACAATGTAAAATTAGCCTTAGACTCAACAGTTAAGCAGCTTGCCACACTCTGCATTAGCCCATGTATAAGGGATGAGTTTTTCTAATTAAACTTTTAACACTTGATTTCCATTTAAAAATTTTCTTAAATGTTTTTCATAAAGTCTTCATCTGACAAAAAATTCTAAGATTAGAATTTTTGCTAATTTTTGCTGTTCTTCAAATAGGCAATTTCTTTTTAAAAAGTGATAAAAGAAGTCATAAGAAGTGTCAAAATAAGACTCTAATGGAAATTTTTAAATATAAGAGAAATGGCAACTTCAGATTAAACTTTGTCTGTTATTTTAAGTTATTTCATTGAATAATAGTAACTGCCATTAACTGAGAGCTAATTCAACATCAGATGCTAATTTGGACACCATTGTCTTATTGGAGTTTTAGCCATTCTCAGAAATTCATATCATGTCTGGAAAAGCTGAGTTCCTAAGTTAAGAACTAGTTAATGCTAAGAGTGAAAAAAAGTCAGCTTGAGTTCAAACCAGTTTTTCTACCAAGATAAACTGATAATACGTTTTGTGTAAAAAAGGTTAAGAAAACATGGGCTGAGAAGGCCAAGTTCTGAATTAGTTACCCACAGCATAATCATAGTAGAAACTAAATATATGAACATAAACTTATTTCTAATTTAGCAGTGTGAGGACAGTGGGAGAAGAGATATTGTTATAGAATTAGGAACAAATTTTGACGGAAGATAGAACTGTATTACTTTAACCTAATTTAGCAGTTAACAAAAGCATAATAAGCATAAGCTAACAATAAGCACTTAACAGACTAACTATAATGTGAAAAGTACATGATCATTATTTGATGATATTTTGTTTATTTTTGTAATGAGCTTTGAATCCATGGCCTTGCACCAAGCTACAGCTTCAGCCTTTAAAAACTTTTTTTATTTCGAAACAGGGTCTCACTAAGTTAAAATGCCCATGCTAGTCTTGAATTTGTGATCCTCCTGCCTCAGCCTCACAGAGAACAGGAATTATAGGGGTTCTCTAGCATTCCCATCTGACAAATTTTTAATAGATGAAAGAATTAATAAAATAATATTAATAAATGCAACCATACAAACTACTGCATTTAGGAGTGTTTAGTAGGTTCCAGACACCATCTTAGCAGTTCACATGTGTGTTGCTTTGCATCTTCATAACAATTTGCACTTTGGAATTATTCTCACTTACAGCTCAGGAAACTGAGGGTATGAAACATTAGATTATTTGTTAATGATGATATTAGCAAAAAAAGGAGAGGGAGGATTTTAGCCTACAATAACCTGACTTAACAAAACCTGAATAAATTAGTAAGTGAATTTAGAAAATTAAAATTCTCTTTAGTTGTCAGCAATTCTCTACTTTGCTGCCAAGGACAGTAGTACTATCTATAAAAGTACTCTGAAAAATTACATTAAACATCAAAGGAATGATTTATTTAGGTATTTTATAAACTTTCTGAAAACAAGGGTTATTAAGAACTGGAAAGTGATACTAAGAAGGCTGATTCTTGCAGAGATCATTGGTCACAAATTGATCATAGTACAGAATATTACAGAATCCTGAAGAGATCATTGTTCACAAATTATATTTGCAGTCATATTGCCAATTTTACATAGAAATTTGAAGAGCAGAATAGGTATCTTTAAAGATATACCTAGTACAAACTTCCTATAACAAATGTATATAAATTCTTCTAAAATATTTTTTGTAATAATATCAGTTAAAGTGTACAAAATGTCTTGAAAAGCATTGTCTCTAGTTTTCAGTGTCACAGTGAATTATGTCTTACACAACTGCCTGTCATAACAGGTATATTTGTAAGTTTTTGGTTTGTTTTTGTGTTTTTTGTTTTCAGACAGTTTCATTCTGTAGTCCGGGCTGGCACTGAACTCCCTATGTGGGGCAAGCTGGCCTCCAACGTGAAGCGGAAGCCTTGCATCAGCCTCCCGAGTACTGGGATTGTAGGTGTGTGTCACCACACTAGGCTGTAAGTTCTTAGTATAAATTTCCTATTAATTTGGGGCTGATGAGGATTCATGACAGCTTTCTGTTTGGAAAGAAAAATACAAACAAACCAACCAAAAAAGGAAACATTTTACCCTGACATCTTTCAGAGAGGTTTTTGCTTTTGTTTTCTTTTCCTATGATATAACATTTGAACATTAAATTTATTTTAGTCAATCTGCAATTATTTTTAAAGTAATTAGATCATTATTTAGTGTCCACTCACATATTACCACAGTTGCTGAATTTGATCTAATTAATGCAGAGAGTGCGAGTTTCCTATAAATTAATCCCTTACAAGTCATTAAATAAATCCTTGTAGTTTTCTATCACATAATATTTGTTCTGTTCAACTGTAATCTGCTACTATTGTGTTTAAAAATATTAGTTTGCTATTTTCACCTCTTTTCTGTTTACAGCTTTTATACACTGCCAGAACTCCCCGTTTCCAGTGCAGCAGGTAAGGCAGTTAGCACTCCCTCCTAACAAGTAAAAACCTAAAAAAAAATTTTTTTAAACAATTAATTCTCAGATCCATCAAAAATTCAAATCAATGATCACATTTCTGCCCCAGAAATTGGAGGGAAAAATACACAAATAAAGACAAATAATTCCCAGTGTTTACATGTGGAAGCTCACCAGCAGAAATCTGCATGGGAACCTGAACTGAGGGAGGTAAACTGGAACTGGAACTGGTGAACTTCTGGATTCCTCATGTGGAGAAGCCTAAGAGTTAAAAACTCCAAAGGAACTCACTTTGGGTGGGGTGAAGAGCACATTTGTGTTAAGTTTTATTTTCATGTGTTCAACCAAGTTCTCACAGTAAATATTAGTAGAACAAAACCTGTCTGTGATGTTAGCAGACAAAGGGGGAAAGGGATCACTTTGAAATATGCCATGTATTCTTTTTCAAAAAATTCTTTTATTGGTACATTTTAGGTATATAATACATTTACATTTATCGTTGGGTGCTTGTACCTGTACATGATATATCTTGGTTCTTATTTTTCCCCCAGTACCTGTGCGCCCTTCACCCCCTCCACCCTTGCCTATTTACATAATTTCTTTTCCATTTCTTTTTCTTTTCTGGTAATTTTTCCTTTCCCTTCTCCCCTTTCCCCTTCCCCTCCCACCACCACTACATGTTTGGACATTTTCCTCTTTCAAATTATCAATTATTCATTTTAATCATTTTAATCCTTATATACATTTTCAGTTTTGCACACTAGAGAAACTATTCAGTATTTACACGTATGTCCTATTTATTTCACTTAAGAGTATGGCCTCAATATCCATCCATTTACCTATAAATGTCTCTATTTTCTCACTTTTTATGGCTGAGTAGTACTCCGTTTTATAAAAAAAAAACACATCTTCTTTATGCAGTTTCCAGTTGATGGGCACTTGGCCTGTTTCCAAGTTTTAGCTATTGCAAACTGTGCCACTATAAACATGGGTGCATATATATCACTGTGGTATGATTCTTTTAATTCTGTGGGGAAGACACCTAGCAGGGGAATAGCTGGGTCAAATGGGACCTCTAGTCCTGGTTCTTTGAGGTATCTTCATACTGATTTCCACAGTGGTTGCACCAGTCTGCACTCCTACCAACAATGGAGAAGGGTTGCTTTCTCTTCACACCCCCACCAGCATTTGTTATTGGTTGATTTCTTGATAGCAGCCATTCTTTCTGGGGTGAGGTGAAATCTCAGTGTTGTTTTCATCTGCATCTTTCGAATGACCAGTGATGTTGAACATTTTTTCATATATTTATTTGCTGCTTTTACTTCTTTGTCTGAGAAATGTCTGTTCATTTTGGATGCCCATTTTTGAATTGGATCTTTGAATTTGGGGTTCTGATTTTTTTCAATTCTTTATATATTCTCGATAGTAGACCTTCGTCTGAGGTACAGCTACTAAAAATTTTTTCCCACATTGAAGGTTGTCTCTTAGCTCTGTTGGTGGTTTCTTAACACAGCCTTAATAGAAAAGTTATCAGATAGAAGGGACATTACATGATTTCAATAGAGCTAATAATCATAAAAAACCAATATATAACAGTAATGATAACTTAAAACAATAATTTTTAAGGCATATGTGAGCAAATGAGCATCTAAATATATGAGGCATACATTAATAGAACAGGAAAGAGATTGATGGATAGATATATTATTATGTATGGGGTCTTCAACACCATTCTACTAGAAATGGCTAAATCTAAATAGAGGAAACCAGTAAGGATATAAGTTCAACAATAATACCTAACAACTTGAAATGATTGACGTCTCTAAATCATTTCACCAAACCAAAATGGATTGCAATTTTCTCAAGATCACATGGAACATTCACTAAAATCAATCACATTCTAAGTCATAAAACACACCTTAACAAATTTAAAAGAACAGAACTCATACTGTTTCTGAGCTTAAACCACAATGGAATTAAACTAGAAATCAATAGCAGAAAGAGATCAGGAAACTTCTCAAAGAATTGGATATTACACAATACAATTCTGAATAACACGTGGGTCAAAGAAAAAATTCAACAGAAATTTTAAAATATTTCAAACTAAATGTAAATTTTAAAAAGTTGTCAAAGTTTATGGAAAATAGCAAAAGTACTTAGATATTTATATCACTGATTACATAAATATATAACAAAAGAAGAATGTCCTAAAATCAAAGGCTAAGCTTTCAATTTAGGACACTAGAATAGAAAAGTAAAGAAAGCAGAAGAAAGTTACTGACAAAAATAAGAGACAAAATCAATAGATTAAAAATAGAAAATAATAGAGAAATTGAACAAAATGAACACTGATATTTTGAAAATATCAACAAAGTTAACAAAAGTCTAGTCGAGCTAACTGCTAAAAAAGAGAGAAAACACATAGTACTAATATCAGACTTGAAACAGTAGACATTACTACAACTTTATAGACATAAAGGATAATTAAAGCATACTATAAAACATTATGCACATAAACTTGAAATATAGATGAAAAGAACCAATTTTTTGAAGGGCACAAGATGCTAAAACTCACATAAGGAAAAACAGACATCCTTGAATAAGCCTATGTCTATTACAGAAATCAAGTCAATAATTAATAAGATTCCAAAACAGTAAGCACTGGGCCCCCACATGGATACAATGGTGAATTGTACCAAGCATGTAAGGATAAATATTATACCAATCCTTAACAGTTTCTTCCAGAAGATAGAAGCAGAGATATTTCCTCACTAATTCTATATGGTCATGCTAATACAAAAACCAAAGACATTAAAAAATATATATAGACTAATATGCCTCATGAACAGAGATCCTCAGAAAATATTGGCAACTCAAATTGAGCAACATATTATTATTTGAAAGCGAATTACATGCTTAAAACATATTAGGTTTATCCAAAATATATAAAGCTTGTTCTACATTAGAAAAATTAATTAATGTACTTCATCACATCAACAGGCTAAAGAAGATAAATCTCATGATCATATCCAAGGATGCTAAAAGGTATTTTACACAATGAAATACCCACATATGATTAAAAACTCATAGCTTAATATCGACAGGAGAATTTCATCAAAATGATTTAAAAGTTTTCCAAAATCATATGAGTAACATCATGCTTAATGCTGAGATTCTTGAAACTTTACTTCTAAATGAACAGCAAAGACTCTCTCACCTCTGCTATTCACCATCATACTGAAAGTGCTAACTATTCCAATAAAACAAGAAAAAGAAAAAGTAATTAGAATAAGATGGAAGAAATAAAACTATCTTTTTGATAGATTGTGTATATATTGAAAATCCAAAAGAATTGACAAAGAAATCTAACTAGCAATAGTAAGTGATTATAGCAAGGGTGCTGGGTATATAGCTGACATACACAAGTTCACTGCTTTCCTAATTATCAACAATGAATTTACAGAATTTGAAATTAAAACCACATTATATTTCACATTAGTGACTCCTTCAATTTAAATTCTTAGAATTCTTAGATAAAGAAAAGCTACAGAACTCTAATAAAAAGAAATCAAACAACTAAATAAAAGAAAATTTCCATGATCACATAGACAGAAACAACATTATCAAGATATTAGTTCCTCCCAACTCAATTTATAGATTCAATTCAATCCCAACCATAATTCCAGCAAGTTAGTTTGTGTATATACATATATATATATATATATATATATATATATATATATATATCAGAAAATTAATTCAAAAGTTTATTTGGAAGGCAGAAGACCTGATACAGTCAACATAATACCCTCTTTCCCTGAAAATAAGGCTTAACTGGAAAACAGCCTTGAAAACTAGAAATCAAAAAATGCCAGCCTTAATCAGCCTATCCTTGCTTTACCTGCCATCACTATTCTCTTGCTTGGGGGCTACTCTGTAAGGCATGTAGGGCAAGAACAGCCTGACTGGGTCTGGCTTTTTGGTGTTGTTGTTGCTTTGTTTTATTTTGTTTTGTGAGATGGGGTATCCCTATGTAGTTCCAGCTGGCCTTGAACTCACTATATAACCCAGGCTGGCCTCGAACTTCAGGTGATTCTCCTGCCTCAGCCTCCTGAGTGCTGGGGTTACAGGTTTATGGCACCATACTTGCCTATGGGCTGGCATTTTTGACCTCTAGTTTTCAAGGCATATTGTTTTCCATTAAGTCTTATTTTCAGGGAAACATGAGTGTTGATGAGAAGAACAAAAATTGGAGGACTGACACTGCCTGACACAAGACTTACTCTAAAGCTACAATACTCCGTATGAATAGTATTAGTGAGAGAATAAACAAATATATCATTAGAATAGACTAGAGTCCAGAAATAGTCCCTCATAAGTACAGTCTACTGATCATTGGCAGAGGAAAAAAGACAATACAATGGAGTGATGATACTCTTTTTAAAAAAATATTATTTTATTGGTACATTTTAGGTATACAATATAATGACATTCCTCATTGGAAATTTGCACCTTTACATAATCTCTCTGGTTCTTATTTCCCCCCCCTTCTCCTGCCCTCCTTTCAACCCCTCCATCCCTCCCTATTTACAAAGACTTTGTTTCCATTTTTTCATTTTCTCATTTTAATTCCATTCCCTTCTTTCCTTTCCCCTACCTCTCCCACTTCCTTCCCCTTTGCCTCTTTTCTTCCTATTTCACATTATCTATTATACCTTTTAGCCCTTATTTACACTTTCAGTTTCTCACACTAGAGAAACTATTCGGTATTTACACATATGATTATCTCCATAGATGCAGAAAAAGCATTTGACAAAATCCAACAAGCATTTATGATAAAAACCCTACAAAAAAAGTGGAATAGATGGTCTCTACCTCAATCTGATAAAAGCCATCTATGAAAAACCAACAGCCAGTATCATACTAAATGGCCAAAAGATAATACTCTTTTTAACAAATGGTCATAAAACAACTGGACATCCATGTACCAAAAAATACATCTTAAACTCATAACAAAAATTAGTTGAAAAAAGAATCATTGCCTTGACTACAAAATACAAAACTAAAATTCTTTGAGGATAACAGAAAAATTAGGTCAAGTTGAGTATGGTGATGACTTTTTGATATTAAACCCAAGGCATGATTCATGAAAGAAATAATTGATAAAGCTAAACTTCCTTAAACTTAGAAACTTTTGCTCTGCAAAAGGCATTGCCAAGGGAAAGAGAAGACAAATCACAGCTTGGGAAAAAAATATTTGTAAAAGACATATCTGATAAAGTCTGTTATCCAGTAAATACACGGAACACATAAAACTCAAAGGATAAGAAAACAGCCTAATTAAAAATTGGCAAAAGACCCAAAACAGATAATCTAACAACAACAACAACAACAAGATATACAAGCAGCAAGCAAGCAAAGAAAAAGTGCTCAAGTCATATCATTAGGGAATTTCAAATTGAAACAAGAAAATGCCACTATAGACCTATTAGAATAGCCAAAATTCAAAACACTGACAATACCAAATGTTGGCAAGGATGCAGAGCAATATAAAGGAAATTTCACATATTGCTGAAAAAATCTTACAGTGCTTTGGGAAATAATTAGTAAGTTTCTAACTAAATACATTCTCATGATATGATCCAACAATCATTTTCCTTCCTATTTATGCAATTGAATTGAAAGTTCTGTCCACCCCAAAAATTTACACACACGTGTATAGCAGCTTTATTCATTATAACTAAACTTTGGAAATAACCAAGATGTCCTTTAGTAAGTGAAGGATAAACATAATATAATATATCCAGGTAATAAAGTATTATTCAGCATTAAAAAAGGAAATAGCTAGTAAGGTATATAAATACAAGAAGAAAATTTACATGCTTCTTAGCAAGTAAAAGAAAAAATCTGATAAAGCTATACACCTTATGATTCCAATCTTCTGACATTTTGGAAAAGGCCAAACTATTGAGAAAGTAAGAAATATTAGCAGTTTTTAGGGATTCGTGTAGAGGAAAAAATGAATAGGTAGTGGTTAGAAAATGTTTAGGACAGTAAATTTATTCAAGAAGTTTTGAAAATTTAGTAGAAAAAATTAACTCACTAGGTAATCAAGCAGCCAAGGTAGAATAGAAATCTACTGCCTCACTCTTCTGTTGGAAACCCCTCAAGGATGTCCCACTGCTCTCCTGAACAAGCACTCTGTCATCACAAGAAAAGTGCTTCCTGTGAGTAGCAGCCACACCTCAGTCTGGACCCAAGAGAGTGAACACAGACACAGAATGAGACTGACCCAGATAAAGAGCTAAGTCCAGCCAGATCTACACAATGAACCAAAGCCTCACAACCAAACCCAGCCTAGAACTGCAAATCTGATCCAAAATGAATGAGCATTGTTTTAAGCCAGTAAACTTTGATATTGTATATGATGCTGCAGTACTGATGGTAGATAAACCTCCTGGTACATGGTTCCATAAGTGTCAATGCATAGGCAGAAACAGCAGATAAATTTTCATGATGCAATCTCTTGATATGGGTCAGTATTTCTAGCTTGGTAGCATTCAATCCTGATATCCTGGCCTTTCCAAAGATTCTGTAAGCTAGTCAGTACCCTAAAATAAATAGATTCCCATCAATTAACTAAAATAGACTATGTCATTTCCAAATAAACTTGAGCAGACACAATGATTAAGTTGTCATTTTGTAAATTTTGATTTGAGAATTTTGTGGGGTTTTCCTATTCAATTTCTATTCTGGTTTGGTAGTGAAATATCAGCCAAATAATCAGAATTCAAAGCCAATGTCTTTTTTTTAATCAATTATTCAGTTTTGGGTAGGTCACATGATCTCTTTAATTCCTACTTTCCTCAGTGGTAAAATGTAGAAAATAATACTTGTTTTGAAGAAGTGTTGTGGTGAGTAACAAATTATATTATTAAAATACTTTTAGACAACATGTGGATAATATATTGTATGTATATGTATGTAAATATATGTATATATTTGCATGTGATTGTATGTATACTGTCACTATCAACTCAAATGCACTGAAAATATATAAACTGCATTTTTATCTTTATCTCAACTTTTTCCAATTAGGAGAAATTTATATCACAGTTTATGATGCCAACTAGTATGTGGTCTATTGCTATTTTCTAGTTTTATCCCATGGAAAGTGTATTATTAATAAATTTGGTGTGAAACATAAGTCTTCATTGAGAGACACATACATGTCCATGGTATTTAATATCAACTTTTTTCTCAGTTTACCCAAACAAAGCATTTAAAGGAGACTGAACTTTTTAATGTGTGGTTCTGCTAATATTTATTATATAATTTATAAATTATATAATTACCAATAGAAAAAAACATGAAGAAGATATAAGCTTGATTGAGATGAGAAAGTTATAGATAACCAAGCATGATTTTAGGATATGGAAAGTAAACTTTAGATGTTTTAATTTGGTTTCTTATTAATATTCACATTCTTAGCCTTCTTACAAGGTGAAAACCATTTTATCATAGCAAATTTCAAGACATTTGACAAATGCCTGCATCACTGAGAAGAAATAAAGAAATACAAAGTAAAAATTGATAAAGCTAATTAGGTTTTCAAAAAAATCAAATGACAAACAGTACTTGGATTTATATGGGAATCAGCTGAAAGATCAAATCAGTGACTCCTGTTTTCCTACAGGGAGATCGACATCTCCCTGTTGGAGTTTGGGATTGGCCAGCCTTAATAACTCATTTTGGGGTCTATTGTCTCTTGTTCTACTCAAATAATCATTAAAAACACTAGCAGATTCTCATTCTTGAAGACATGTCTGGGACACTTCCAGTTTAAGTTATAAACACAAAACAAAACAAAACAAGCAAAAAAACAAAAAACACAAAAATCACAACTCTTTATTATTTGAAAGTTTGACCTCAATGCATCTTTCTAGTCAGATTATACATGTTTAGATTAAGTAAAAGTAGCTACTCTTACTTTTGCAATAACATGTAACACTACAAAATCTAGCTATTTTATATTCTGCCTCATGCATCTTTAACATAGCCCCATGGCTAAACTTCAGTTGTAAGATCACTGTGGCTAATGAAAATATATGACTAAAAAAAGTTTTAGCAACCATATTCTTCTTCAGTACTGGAATGGGGGACATTTTTTTTACCTTTAAAATTAAAATAATCTGGTTTGTAAGTGAGGAGTACTACTTTAATCATTTTTTAAAATGTCTAATAGTGTTGAAAATACTTTCAAAATGACTTAATCTCCTCCTGAATTACTATACTGTTATCTTTCTGGGAGACTGAAATGAAAGTTTGCAAAATACTAACTCAACAGTAAGGAATTACTTCAATCCTGTTACATACTTGCCAAGTAGCAATTATGAGCAAAGTAGAACTCCAGGGAATAGAAAGATAAGTAAGTAATCTCAAGAAGTTGATAATATAGATGAGGAGGTAGAAAGATGATGCAGAAATAGCAGGTTTATTCTTGATTCCAGAAAAAGTTAGGCAAGATACATCTTTGCTCCTTTTTTATCTATTTCACTCTCGTCATGGAGGAAAGGCAATGAAACCACCAGGAGACACAGGTCATTGAACTTTAAGGTGCCCCAGAACCCTTAGATTCTAGCCAATACTTATACAAGCTGGAAACCTGTGTCTTTGGATTGTTGTACCTTTCTGAAAGGCTTCTGAATTTCTACATTCTCTGCCTGTCTGGGAGAGAGTGTCAGATACGCTCTAGTCCTCAAACCAGTGAACTGCCTTCCAGCTATTTCCTGGATTCTGGGTGTACAACATACACCCTGAACCTTTAGGCCACTGCAAACATCTTTAACTCAATTTGCTGTACATTACTGTCCTTACTTTCATTTTGAAGTTGGTGCGTACTAAGTAGCTAATGCCATGCTAAGTAAAGTGATTTTGATGTTTTATTGATACT
The DNA here is from genome assembly GCF_053883595.1 of Heterocephalus glaber. Taxonomy (NCBI): domain Eukaryota; kingdom Metazoa; phylum Chordata; class Mammalia; order Rodentia; family Bathyergidae; genus Heterocephalus; species Heterocephalus glaber. The sequence goes on from NW_028258327.1 coordinate 9,284,129, forward strand.
TTTAAGAAAAATTAAATTAATTTCATTAAGATGTAGTATACACAACAAAAACCTATTTAGCTATATGACTGGATTATTTTTGCCAAATTAATGTGAAAGAAACATAGGCTACACACCCTATAATTGCAATCATTTGACATTTTGGGAAAAGCTGAACTATTGAATAGGGCGGTAAATCTATTCAAGAAGTTTTGAAAAATTAATAGAAAAATTCACTCACTTCAAAAATTATCACCACTGCACACACACTACCAAGGTCCCCAGTCGCGCAGAACACATGCCAAATCAGCCCGCTGCAGACAGGCAGGTCTGTGCACGCCCTACCGAGGTCCTGAGTCACGCAAAAGATGCTGAATCGCCCCGCTGCAGACAGGCAGCCACCTGATTCCACACTACAAAGTCGCAGAGGACAGCAGACCACCAGACCAAGGTACTGAGTCCAACTGTTCCCAGCCCAGAGGTAGGGGCTTCTGAGCCGTTATCCCACTGCTCCTGGTCCAGAGGAAGGGGCTTTTGGGCCACCTTCTGTCCCGCTGCTCCTGGCCCAGAGCAAGGGGCTTCCGGGCCACCATCCCTCCCACCGCTCCCGGCCCAGAGGGAGGGGCTTCTGAGCTGCCATCCCACTGCTCCTGGTCCAGAGGATGGGGTTTCCCAGCCACTATCCCTGCAACTGCTCCCAGCCCACAGGAAAGGGCTTTTGGGTCACCATCCCTACCGCTGCTCGCGGCCCCTGTCCCACATCACCCAGCTCAGAGGAGGTAATCTTTGCAGGCGCTAACAGCACCCCGCCCCAGTCGAAATGAGAAAACATGTAAATAAGTCTCAAAACCAGACTTCCAGATCACCTACAGCAACCTCAAAGGGAAATGAGATGGAACACTCTGATACTCAACCACCTGGACCCACTGAACTGGCAACAAAAGAGGATCTGGAAAAAATGAAATCAGAAATAATTTCTCAGATAACAGTAGAAATTGTGCCCCTAGTGCAAGACATGATTAATACATCTAGAGAGGAGCTCAGGAACATGATAGGATCCCAACATAAGAAACAAATGGAATCCATAAAACAGATGCAAATAGATTTCCAGGACATGAAAAACTCCATTGAAAGTCTACACAGCAGAATGAGCCAATGTGAGGACAGAATTTCAGATATAGAAGATAAGATTGCAATTAGTGACCAAGAAAAGAAAAATTGCTTCAAAATTATAAGGGAAAATGAGAAATCAATCCAGCAGCTACTGGATGATGCAAAAAGGAGTAACATAAGACTGATTGGGCTCAATGAAGAAACAGGAGAGAGTGCAGATGACATAAAAAATCTCTTCATAGAAATAATGGCAGAAAACTTCCCAAGCAGGGGAAAAGAGCTTGACATACAGATAAGTGAGGCATATAGGACTCTAAATAGCCTTGATCAAAAAAAATCTACACATAGGCATATAATTGTTAAGATTCCAGAAACACAACAGAAGAACAAAGTTCTCCAAGCAGTCAGAGAAAAGAAACAAATCACATACAAAGGAAAGCCCATCAGAATCACAGCAGACTTCTCAACACAAACTATCAAGGCAAGGAGAGCTTGGAGTGACATATTCCAAGCCCTAAAAGAAAACAGCCTCCAACCCAGACTGATGTACCCTGCAAAACTATCTTTCAAAATGGATGGAGAAATAAGATACTTTCATGACAAAGAGCACCTTAGGAACTTTGTGAATGCCAAACCAGCACTCCAAAGAATTTTACACAATATCCTAGGAACAGACATTAAGGATCACAACCCCAGGAAGCAAAGCACAATGAACCCATCTGGCATGACAAGAAATTCAATGTAAAGGGGGAGAACCCAACAAAAAGAAAAAGTCATGGCAATGACAAGTCAATATGTTTCAGTTATAACCATCAATGAACATTAATGGTCTCAGTTCACCAATCAAAAGAAATAGACTGGCAGAATGGGTCAAGAAGCAAAATCCAACAATATGCTGCATACAAGAAACACAATTCAAAAGGAAAATCATAGACTGAAAGTTAAAGGGGGGAAAACAATACTCCTTGCAACAGGAACCTGAAAAAAAGCAGGAGTAGCTATCCTTCTTGGCAGATCAAGTAGATTTCAAACCAAAACTGATGAAGAGAGATGAAGAAGGACACTACATCCTTGTAAAGGGAAGAATCCAAGAGGAAGAGATGACAATCATAAATATCTATGCACCAAACACTAGTGCACCCAACTATATAAAACAAATACTAACGGACATGAAAAGTCATATATGCACTAACACAATTGTAGTGGGGGACCTCAACACCCCACTGTCACAAATAGATAGATCAACTAGACTAAAAATAAGTAATGAAATACTAGAACTCAATCGAACTCTTGAACAAATGAACTTAACAGATGTTTACAGAGTCTTCCACCCCACAAAATCACAATACACATTCTTCTCAGCTGCACACGGGTTGATCTCAAAAATAGACCACATACTCACACATAGAACATGTTTAAGTAAGTGCAAAGAATTGAAGTTATCCCCTGTACATTATCAGACCATAGTGCAATGAAATTGGAGATCCATAGCAAAAGAAACTAGAAAAATTTCATAAACACGTGGAAATTGAACAACACACTTCTGAATAACCAATGGTTCACAGAGGAAATTAAAGAAGAAATCAGACAGTTCCTTCAATTAAATGACAATGACAATACAAGATATTGGAATCTATGGGACACAATGAAAGCAGTCTTAGGAGGGAAATTCGCAGCAGTGAATACACATATTAGGAAAACAGAACAAGCCCAATTAAACAACCTGATGCTGCACCTCAAGCTTCTAGAAACAGAAGAGTGGGACAACCCCAAAGCTCATACAAGGGAGAAAATTATAAAGATCAGAGGAGAAATCAATGCAATGGAGACTAAGAGAATGATACAAAAAATCAATGAAGCCAAGAGTTGGTTCTTCAAAAGAATCAACAAAATTGACAAACTTTTAGCCAACCTTGTCAGCAAAAGGAAAGAAAAGGCCCAAATCCATGCAATTAGGAATGAAAAGGGTGAAATCACAACAGACCCAGCAGAAATCCAGAGGATCATCAATACCTACTTCCAGAACCTATACGCCAATAAGATGGACAACACAGAAGAAATAGACAGATTCCTAGATACATATGAATTACCAAAGTTGAATGAAGAAGACCTAAAAATTCTGAATAACCCAATATCAAGCAATGACATTGAAAATGTAATTAAAAACTTATCAACTAAGAAAAGCCCAGGCCCTGATGGCTTCACTGCTGAATTCTACAAGACATTTAGGGAGGTACTGCTGCCACTACTGTTTAAACTCTTCAGTAAAATTGAAAGGGAAGCAATACTCCCAAATTCATTCCTGGAAGCAAGCATCACCTTGATCCCCAAAGCAGAGAAAGAACCAACTGAAAAAGAGAACTATAGGCCAATCTCACTAATGAACATAGATGCAAAAATCCTTCATAAGATACTGGCAAACAGAATGCAGAAGATCATCAAGAAGCTCATACACCCTGATCAAGTGGGATTCATCCCAGGGATGCAGGGATGGTTCAATATATGAAAATCAATCAATGTAACACACTATACCAATAGAGCCAAGGACAAAAACCATATGATTACCTCCATAGATGCAGAAAAAGCATTTGACAAAATCCCACATGCATTTATGATAAAAACCCTACAAAAAATTGGAAGAGATGGAATCTACCTCAAACTGATGGAGGCCATCTATGAAAAACCAACAGCCAATATCATACTAAATGGTCAAAAACTGAAATCCTTCACACTAAAATCAGGAACAAGACAAGGATGTCCACTATCACCACTCTTGTTCAATATAGTTCTGGAAACATTAGCCACAGCAATTAGACAAGAGAAAGAAATAAAAGGAAAAAAGATAGGTAATGAAGAAGCCAAAGTGTCATTATTTGCAGATGACATGATACTCTATATAGAAGACCCCAAGAACTCCACCAAAAGTCTTCTAGACTTAATAACCAAATTCAGTAAAGTAGCTGGTTACAAGGTCAACACACAAAAATCAATAACTTTCCTCTACCCCAATGACAGACTCACTGAGAGAGAAATAGGGCAAATAATTCCTTTCACAAGAGCATCCAAAAAACTGAAATACCTAGGAATCATCCTAACAAAAGAAATCAAAGACCTCTTCTCTGAAAACTATGGCACTCTGAAAAGAGAGATTGAAGACGATATCAGAAAATGGACAGACATCCCCTGCTCCTGGGTAGGAAGGATTAATATAGTGAAAATGGCCATACTTCCAAAACTGCTACATAGATTTAATGCAATTCCAGTTGAGATAACAGCAGCATACTTCATAGACCTCGAGAAAACAATCCAAAAATTCATTTGGAGCAAGAAGGGACCCAGAATAGCAAAAGCAATTCTAGGTAACAGAGACATGGCAGGGGGTATCACAATCCCCAACCTGCAACTCTACTACAAAGCTACTGTGACAAAACAGCATGGTACTGGCAAAGAAACAGACTTGAGGACCAGTGGAACAGATTAGAAGATGCAGAAACAATGCAAGACACACTCAGCCATCTCATCTTTGACAAAGGAGCCAAACATCCTCACTGGAGGAAAGATAGCCTCTTTAATAAATGGTGCTGGAAAAATTGGGCTTCAACTTGCCAAAGATTAAAACTAGACCTGTATCTCTCACCATGCACTAAACTAAAATCAAAATGGATTAAAGATCTAAATATTAAAATAGAAAATCTGAGCCAGTTGGAACAGAGTTTAGGTAGAACCCTTGAAGACATCGGTGTAGGAAAAGATTTTATGAACAAAACCTCAGTTGCCCGTGAACTAGCACAAACAATCAACAAATGGGATCTCTTCTTATTAAAGAGCTTCTGCACAGCAAGAGAAACCACCAGCAGTGTGAAGAGACAACCCACAATGTGGGAAAAAGTCTTCACCTGCTCTTCCTCAGACAAAGGTCTACTATCTCAAATCTAGAAAGAACTTAAAAAGATCAGACCTCCCAAATTTAAAGACCCAATCCGAAAATGGGCATCTGAAATGAACAGACATTTCTCAGATAAAGAAGTAGAAATAGTAAATAAATACATGAAAAAATGTTCAACATCACTGGTCATTTGAGAGATGCAAATGAAAACAATGTTGAGATTCCACTTCACTCCAGAAAGAATGGCTGCTATCATGAAATCAACCAATAACAAGTGCTGGTGGGGCTGTGGGGAAAGAGGAACCCTGCTCCACTGCTTTTGGGAGTGTAGACTGGTGCAACCAATGTGGAAATCAGTATGGAGATACCTCACATAACTAGGACTGGAAGTCCCATTTGGCCCTGCTCTTCCACTGCTGGGGATCTTCCCCAAAGAATTAAAAGAATCATACCACAGTGATATATGTGCACCCATGTTCATAGCAGTGCAGTTTGTAATAGCTAAAACTTGGAAACAGCCCAAATGCCCATCAACTGGAGACTGGATAAAGAAAATGTGGTTTTTTAAAATAAAATGGAGTACTACTCAGCCATAAAAAATGAGAAATTAGAGGCATTTATAGCTAAGTGGATGCACATTGAGGTGATACTCTTAAGTGAAATAAATAGGACACACATGTGTAAATACCGAATAGTTTCTCTGGTGTGAGAAACTGAAAGTGTAAAGAAGGACAAAATGTATAATAGGTAATGTGAAATAGGAAGAAAAGGGACAAAGGGGAAGGAAGTGGGAGGGCCAGGGGAAAGGATAGAAGGGAATGGGATTAATATGAGAAAATGGAAAACTAGGAACAAAATCTTTGTAAATAGGGAGGACTGGAGGGGTTGAAGGGAGGGCTGGGCAAGGATGAAAAATAAGAACCAAGAAAGACTATGTAAAGTTGCATATTTCCAATGATGAATGTCATTATATTGTATACCTAAAATATACCAATGATTAGAATGAATAATCGATAATGTAAAATAGATAGAAAAGGTCCAAGGAGGTAGGGGTAGTGGGAGGAGCAGGGGAAAGAAAAGAAGGGAAAGGAAAAAATGATGAGAAATGGAAAAAATGGAAATAAAGTCTTTGTAAATAGGGAAGGGTGGAGGGCATAAAGGGAGGGCTAGGAATGGGGAAAAATTAAGAACCAAGATGCATTATATACAGGTACAATTCCCAATGAGTAATGTAATTGTGTTGTGTACCTACAATGTATCAATAAAAGAATTTAATACAAAAAAATAAAAAAATAAAAAAATTTAAAAAAAAAATTATCACCACTTCAAAGTATAGACAATTTCCATTTTTGATCTCTTGATTTATTCTTTTCTTAGGATAAATCAAGGGAAGTTAATAACATAAAGTTGTAAGTATACCTGTGTAACACTTCCAGTGTATATTCCAAATTGCCTTCCAAATTTTCTTTGCTTTCATTTGATTATGAAAATGCTAAATTTAGATAAGAAGTTATTGCTGTCTTAGCAGTTAAGTTGTCCTTTTCAATAAAACCTGAATTTTAAAATAGAAGAGTTTATAAACTTATTTTTTAGTTTGAATATGTCTAATGTGAATCATTATAGAAGTTGAAACCTTAGAAGCAAATTAAAACCATGTTAGGAATAGAAACTGTTGATATGTTTTTTTAAAAAACTATAATTTACAAAAATATTCTATATTAATATGAAAATTGTGAGATAGAAATATGTATAAAAATCTTTTCTCACAGCAATGCTATTGAAATCATGTAATATCAGCTTCATCTATGAAACTACTAGAAATGCACTTTTTTGGACCCCGTCTATGATCTCTTTATTAGAAATGCTGATTTGTGTTTTAACAAATCCAGTAGTTGATACATGCTCGTTTTAAAAGGATAGTCTTAGAAGATGTTTTATATAGACAAAGAAAAATTTAAACTTTTTCCTACACTCAGGAGGAAATCTAACGTTCAAAAGTCATCAAATATTTCATTTCAGTTTTTGTTTTAACTCTTTAGATCTGATTCTCTTATCTGCATGTTGTAGTTGAGATCATTTCTTATGATTCTTCCTGGATTTTAAAATGTATGATTGCTGTATGAAAAATTCTGATTCTTGATCTATGGCAGGCAAAAGGAAGATGTAAGTCAGGTTTTAGGATCATGAAAGTCAAGGAATTTATAATTTCATTGTGTGGACATTAAAAACTACAAGACTGGTTCATTTGGTAACTGAAATGAGTGACACAGACAATGACATATCGGCACTAGAGGAAAAAAGGAGTTTTGGTGAAAGGACTGGGCTTCTCTGACAAGAAGCAATGCGAAGTTTGCACCCAATGTTGGGTAGGTTTTACCTAAGTGTAGGGATGAACAATAGCATTTTGGGTGAGGGAGGACAGACAAATTGAATAAACTGCTTTAGTTTGTAACTGTTTGAGTGAAAACTGTAAGTGTATATTTCAGATACTCTGTCAGAGGATGGCTGAATTGGAGGGCTATTGGAAAGTCATGTCCATTTCCTGGGTATTATGTGAAGTATTCAGTTTTAAAATTTGGTCCCACAGTCAGCAGAGAAAAAGAATACTACTGGAGAATGGTTTGGCCATGCAAATAAGATCATAAGATCCATATTAAAATAAAAACAAGTCAGTTAAGCATTATGCATCACAATGCCTTTGTAGTGCAGTATAATTTATTGTATAGCTGATTAGAGAAATATGAATTTGAACTATGGTGGTATTCTTAAAAATATTCAAAATTTATCCATTCTCAAAATAGCAAATCTGAAAAATTACATGTTCCTTACAAAAAGAATTATAGTGAATGCTTTAACATATTATTTTATAACAGCTGTCTTATTCCCATGTTTTCTCATTAAAATGAAAAATCAAGCAAATAATGATGACATAGTTTAATAAAATTTAAATTTTTTTTATAGTGCTTGTGATATTCTAGCTAGGCACATGAAAAAATGTGATTTAATAACCCACAAAAAACAAACTTGGTATGTTTATCACATACAAAACAAGAATCTGGTTTTTTCACCCCCCAGAAAAACTGCAGTGTAATACAATGTAACAGAAACTGCACTGTACACAGAAAAGTGAAAGAGAATCAAAAGTGTGTGGCTTTGTCTATACACCATACAGGTTTGCCTGCAAAGTGTTCAATTAAATACTTGACAGTCTTGACTGATGCTTTATTGAGCTAATCATTGTGAAAACACAATTTTGCCTCTAGATCATCATTTCTGAACCTCCCCCAATCAAAACCATTTTATTTTAAGAGTTTTGAACTAATAGAGTTTCAAAGGTTTCTGTGAAAACCTCCCTATTACTTATCTCTATAAATAATAACAGTATTTATAACAGCTTTCTCTGAGTGGTTACCTCATTTTCCTGTCTAATAATGTGACATCTGACGTATTTATTTGAAAAGAAAAAGAACAAGAATTAATCCATTGTAAACTACCAGCACTTGAATAACTGTGAAATTCATGGTAGAATGAAAAAAAGTTACTAATATCTTCTCTCCATGTAGAAGACATTCTGTGCACAGAGTACATAAAATTTAACTTTAAAATGTTCCTCAGATATCTTTATTATAACTTTCACTAAAAGCAATTTCTACTTCACCATGTTTTCTCTAAATTATGCATTGAAACTTTGGTAAAGTAGAAAATAGTATATCAGATTATAGCTTTCACAGAAAAAAGATTGAAAGTTAGAACTAAGTTGCTATAGTCAAGGAATACTACAACAACATTTACAACAATTCGGTACAGCAATGTAATTAACCCTGCTTTCACCAAATAATGAAAACCTTCACAGACAATTCTCTCCACAGATAGGTTTTTTTCCATTATGAAAGTGTGTAGATATAGGACTGACTCTTGATTCCATTTTGATAATTCATATGTATCTAGGAATCTGTCCATTTCTTCTGTTTTCCATCTTATTAGAATATAGGTTCTCAAAATAAGTATTGATAGACAGATTCCAAGATACATATAAATTACAAAATGAAATCAAGAAGATATAAAAGTTCTAAATAACCTAATATCAGTCAATAAAATTAAAGATGTAATTAAAAACCTACCAACAACAACAAAAAAGCCCAGGCGCTGACAAATTCATTGCTGAAGTCTACAAGAAATTTAGAAAAGATCTAATGCCACTACTTCTCAAACTCTTTAATGAAATAGAAAGGGAAGCAATACTCCAAAATTAATTCCTGGAAACAAGCATTACCCTGATTGCAAAGCCAGAGAAGGATCCCACCAAAAAAGAGAACTACAGGCCAATCTCCCCAATCAACACAGATGCAAAAATACTCAGTAAAATACTGGCAAACACAATACAGCAAATCATCAAGATTATACACCTTAAACAAGTAGGTTTCATCCCAGGGATGCAGGGATGGTTCAACGTAGACAAATCAATGAATTTAATACACTATATTAATAGAGCCAAGGACAAAAACCATATGATCATCTCAATAGATGCAGAAAAAGTGACAAAATCCAACACTCATTTATGATAAAAACCCTACATAAAATTAGAATTGTTGGTCTTTAACTCAAACTCATAAAGGCCACCTATGGAAAAACGAAAAGTCAGCATCATATTAAATGGTCAAAAACTAAAATCTTTCACACTAAAATCAGAAACAAGAAAAGAATGTCCACTATCACCACTCCTGTTCAACATAGTTTTGGAAACTAGCCACAGAAATTAGACAAGAGAAAGAAAAGGAATAAGGACAGGAAAGGAAGAAGTTAAATTATCATTATTTGCAGATGGCATGACACTCTATATAGGAGACCCTAAAAATTCCACCAAAAGACTTCTAGATTTAATAACCAAATTCAGTAGCATAGCTAGATACAAAGTCAACACTCAAAAATCAATAGCTTCCCTGCACACAAATAACAAATTCATTGAGAGAGAAATTAGAGAAACAACACCTTTCACAATAGGGTCCAAAAAAATGAAATACCTAGGAATCAATCTAACAAAGAAAGTTAAAGACCTTTATATTGAAAGCTACAGTTCTGTGAAAAAGGAGATCAAAGAGGATATCAGAAAATGAAAAGATATCACTCGTTCTTGGGTACAAAGATCCAACATAGTGAAAATGGCCATATGCCCAAAATTGTTATACAGATTTAATGTAATCCCAATCAAAATACCAATAGCATATCTCACAGAATTAGAGAAAACAATTCTAAAATTCATTTGGAATCAGAAGAGACCTAGAATAGCAAAAGCAATTTTGAGCAAAAAAAACGAGGCAAGGGCCATCACAATCCCTGACTTGGAATTATGCTTCAAAGCTACTGTGATAGAAACAGCATGGAACTGGAAAACAAAACAAAAGAAAAGAAAACAAACAAACAAAGGAAACTAACAGACCAGAGGATCAGTGGAACAGATTAGAAGATGTAAAAATAACTCCAAACACACTCAGCCATGTTATCTTTGATGAAGGAGCCAAACATTCTCACTGGAAGGAAGATAGCCTCTTTAATAAATGGTGCTGAAAATCTGGCTTTCCACATGCTGAAGATTAAAACTAGACCCATATCTTTCACCATGCACTAAACCAACATTAAAATGGGTCAAAGAACTAAATATTAAAACAGAAATAATCTGCTGGAAGATAGAATAGCAGAACTCTCAGAGATAAAAGATTAGGCAAAGACTTCATGAACATAACCTCAGCCACACAGAAGCTATAACAAAGAATCAACAACTGCATCTCATCTTATTAAAAAAAAAAAAGGCTTTTGCGTAGCAAGAGAAACCACCCACAGAATGAAGAGACAATCCACAGTGTGGAAAAATAATTTTGGTTAGCTGTTCCTCAGAAAAAGGACTATTATCTAGAATATATAAAGAACTAAAAAAAACAAATCAGACCCCCCTTAAATTTAAAGCCTCACTCCAAAAACAGGTGTCTGAAATGAATAGACATGTCTCAGATGAAGAAGTACAAACAGCAAATAAATGTATGAAAAAATGTTCAACATTCAAAAAATGTTCACTGGTCATTCAAGAGACAGGATTAGGCTGGAGATTTAGCATAATGGCTCTGCCACCTGCCTTACAAGCGCAAGGACCTGAGTTCAATCCCCAGTACCAAAAAAAGAAAAAAAAGAGGGAGAGAGACAAACTAAAACAATACTGAGATTACATCACACTCCAGAAAAATGGCTGTTATCAAGAAATCACCCAATAACAAATGCTGGAGGAGAAATGGGGAAAAAGAAACCCTTCTCCACTGTTGGTGGGGGTGTAGCCTGGTGAAATCACTATGAAAATCAGAGTGGAGATACCTCAAAGAACTAAAACTGGGGGTTCCATTTGACCCAGATATTCCCCTTCTTGGTATCTTCCCCAAAGAATTAAAAGCATCAAACTGGGCTACAAAGACAGCCAATATTTTGGCCCCGGCCCCTCGAGGTCAACAAAGGTCCAGGACACACACAAAAAAAACCTTTCCTACAAGATCCTACATCTTTAATGAGTCACTCAACCTCCTGAGCAGGGAGATTGCTGGACACCAGAAGACAAATATACCATGTGCCAAAAGAGGATCACACACACACACAAAAAAAATCTCCCATGCTTTCACTAAAAACATGGTCAAACAAGGCCAAGACCCATCCTGACAGCTGACACTAACAGAGTATCTGAGAGGCTCTATATGTGGTTCCAAAGTGATACCTGAAGACACTTAACTGACCTTGGTAGATAGCAAGAGGTTCATATTGATCGACACAGGTCTCACTTTAACTTGGCCTCAAACACCCAACAACAACAACAAAAAAACCCAAAAGAGGTATAAAATAATGCCATAATAATAAAGCTAGATATAAGAGGCTCCAGTCACTGACACCTTCGGGCAGTTTCTCGCTTCACCAGTAGCTGACCACAGTTATAGATCATTAAAAAAAAAAAAAACTATGATAAGAAAAAAACTATAAAAACTATAAGATAAAAAAATGATAAGAGCTCAGCTAGAGTTTTAAATTTCTTAAGTGAGATTTATTCTTCAAATTGACTCTTATCTTCTTACAACTAAAACTAGAGAGATTTATAACAAAGTATCAGACTTATGTATAACTTTTATCAATAAAAAAACTAGAGCCAGCAGGTTACAATCACTACAATTTCTTTTCCTTTTTTTTTTCATTTAGTTTATTGGTACATTTTAGGTATACAGTACAGTTACATTCATCATTGGGTTCTTGTACCTTTACACGATGTCTTTTGGTTCTTATTTTTTTCCCTCTTCCCCTGCCCTCCCTTCACCCTCTCCACCCTTCCCTATTTACAAGGACTTTGTTTCCATGCTTTTCCTTTTCTCATAATTTTTCTTTTCCCTCCTTTCCTTTCCTCTTCCCCTCCCATGTCCCATATTCCTTTACATATTTTCTTCCTATTTCATAATATCCATTATACATTTTGATTCTTATTTACACTTTTAGCTTTTCACACCAGAGAAACTATTTGTTATTTACACATGTTTGTCCTATTTATTTCACTTAAGAGTATGGCCTCAATGTGCATACATTTAGCTATAAATGTCTCTAGTTTCTCATTCTTTATGGCTGAGTAGTACTCCATTTTATTAAAAAAACAACAGCTTCTTTATCCAGGCTCCAGTTGATGGGAAATTGGGATGTTTCCAAGTTTTAGCTATTACAAACTGTGCCACTATAAAAATGGGTGTGCATATATCACTGTGGTATGATTGGGAAGATACCGAGTAGAGGAATAGCTGGGTCAAATGGGACTTCCAATCCTAGTTGTTTGAGGTATCTCCATATTGGTTTCCATAGTGGTTGCACCAGTCTGCACTCCCAACAACAATGAAGAAGGGTTCCTTTCTCTCCACAACCCTGCCAGCACTTGTTATAGGTTGATTTCATGATAGCAGCCACTTTTTCTGGGGTGAGATGGAATCTCAGCATTGTTTTCATCTACATCTCTTGAGTGACCAGTGATGTTGAACATTTTTTCATATATTTATTTGCTGCTTTTACTTCTTTGTCTGAGAAATGTCTTTTCATTTCAGATGCCCATTTTTGAATTGGGTCTTCATATTTTGGGGGTCTGATTTTTTTTGAGTTCTTCATATATTCTAGATAGTAGACCTTTGTCTGTGGAACAGCTGGTTATTTTTTTCCCCAAATTGTAGGTTGTCTCTTAGCTCTGTTAGTGGTTTCTCTTGCAGTGCAGAAGCTTTTTAATAAGATGAGATCCCAGTTGTTGATTCTTTGTGCTAGTTCCCATGCTACTGAGGATTTGTTCATAAAGTCCTTTCCTGTCTCAGGGTTTTCTAGAGTTCTACCTAACTTGTCTTCCAGCAAGTTTAGTATTTCTGTTTTAATACTCAGATCTTTAATCCACTTTGATTTTAGTTTAGTGCATGGTGATAGATATGGGTCTAGTTTTAATCTTTGGCACTTTGAAATCCAGTTTTTCCAGCACCATTTATTAAAGAGGCTATCTTTCCTCCAGTGAGGATGGTTGGCTCCTTCATCAAAGAGGTAGCTGAGTATGTCTGGAGTTGTTTCTGCATCTTCTAATCTATTCCACTGATCCTCGGTCTGTTTTTTTTCCAGTACCATGCTGTTGTTATCACAGTGGCTTTGTAGTACAATTTCAGTTTGGGAATTATGATACCCCCTGTGATGACTATGTTACCTAGAATTGCTTTTGTGATTCTACGTGTCTCTTATTGTTCCAGATGAACTTTTGGATTGTTTTCTCTAGTTCTGTGAAATATGCTGCTGGGATTTCAATCTGGATTGCATTGAATCTGTATAGCAGTTTTGGAAGTATGGTCATTTTCACAATATTGGTTCTTCCTCCCCAGAAACAGGGGATTTCTTTCCATTTTCTTATATTCTTTTTGATCTCTTTTTTCAGAGTGCTGTAGTTTTCAATGTAGAGGTCTTTTGCTCTTTTCATTAGATTGATTCCTAGATATTTCATTTTTTTTTGGATACTATTGTGAAAGGAATTGTTTCCCTAATTTCTCTTTCAGTGAGTCTGTTATTTGTGTACAAGAAGGCTACTGATTTTTGAGCATTGACCTTGTATCCAGCTACTCTACTGAATCTGTCAATTAAGTCTTGAAGTCTTTCAGTAGTGTTTTTTGGGTCTTCTAGGTAGAGTATTATATTGTCAGCAAATAATGACAGTTTAGCTTCTTCTTTTCCTATATTTATTCCTTTTATTTCTTTCTCTTGTCCAATTGCTGTGGCTAATTTCCACAACTATATTGAACAGGAGTGGTGATAGTGGACATCCTTGTCTTGTTCCTTATTTTAGCATGAAGGTTTTCAGTTTTTGACCATTTAGTATGATGTTGGCTGTTGGTTTTTCATAGATAGCCTTTATCAAGTTGAGATAAAGACCTTCTATTCCAATTTTCTGCAGGGTTTTTATCATGAATGGGTGTTGAATTTTATTGAATGCTTATTTCAATTTCTAAGTGTGACTTTCTCCCCAACCTGCCCTTCCCTTCTAGTGTGCTCATGTTTAAATTATACATACTCTAATTTCTTAAAAGTTTTATTTATTATTGCTTAGAGGGTGCCAAACTCCAAGCAGTCATACAAATAAAACCAATGAAAAATGTATCAAAATTCTTTTACTAGGATCCACCATATCGACCTTATTAACAGCTCATAACTGCTAAACTATACAATATGATTTCCATGTTAGATTCTAAAGTCCCCTGGACTTTCTTATCCTCTTTGTGAGAGGCTATTACTAGTTCCTCCCATTGAAAACACTTGTTGGTTATGTTCATAGCAATTCTGCTATGAATTATAATTTGCCCCATATATTCTTAACTATTTCTTTGGCTTTGTCTCCTTCAGACTCAAAGCTATACAGCTACTGAGATGACAATGCTTTGTGCCTATCAAAGGCCTTTAGATAGACCATCTATAAAATAACTCTAACTGCTGATCATGACTACGACCCTCTTCAGCTAAAAAGAACCAAAACCATCTTCACCCTTTGCCCCCTCACAGCAGTTAGGGGTACTTCTTCAGAGGGGAAAATGTTGCAGAGAGGTAAGTTAATTAGTTTTCTTGTAGGCAGTTAGACAGGGCCAGCACAGGAGGAGCCAACATGGAGGACAATCAAGACACATTCACTGAAGGCCAGAATTGTAAAAGGAGAGAAACTACTACACCCTTATGCTTCCCCTGGGGATAAATAGCAGTGATTGATATTCTAAATAGTTATCAATCACCTGGGGGGGCAAGATCTTAACCCAGCCTTTCCAAGAAATATCTCTGACACCCACCCTTACTGAAAATCCTTCTAAGCTTGCTATGTGACTTGCTCCCCCATTTGACCCCCATTTAATCAATATTACCTGGGTGACTGTACTTGTAATCTTATTGGTTGGTCTTAGTTTTTCCCCACCTCATCCTCACCTTGTAAATTTCCATTGGGTCTTATAAATTCATCCCCCTTTACACCTACCTCACCACATGGCTTTGCTGTATAAAACATCTTTAAAAAGTGGGGTGGGCGGGCAACCCACTTTCTGGTCCCCCTTCTGTCTCTCTTAGGCAGAAGCTTTCTTTCTTGCAATAAATTTTTCCTACTCTTAAAAAAGAAGCATCATACCACAATGATATATGCACACCCATGCTAACAACGATACAATTTGTAATAGCTAAATCTTGGAAACAGCCCAAATGCCCCTCAACCAATGAATGAACATAGAAGATATGGGAGTTTTTTTATACAATGGAGTACTGCTCTGCTATAAAGAAGAATGAACTTGAGATATTTATAGCCAAGTGGATGCACCTTGAGACCATAATCTTAAGTGAAATAAACTGAACCCACATACTTAAATACCATGTTGTTTCTCTGGTGTGAGAAACCAAAAGTTGAAATAAGGACTAAAATATACAATAGACATTGGGAAATGGGAAGACAATATTCAAATGAGAAGGGGAACAAGGGAGGGGGAGGGGGAAAAGAAAGAAGGGACAAGAAATAAAAGGGAAAAATGGAAATAAAGTTTTTATATATAAGGAGGGCAAGAGGGGTTGAAGGGAGGCAGGAATGAGAAAAAAAAAGAAGCAAGATATATCATGTACAGGTACAAATTCCCTATGTCTGAAATGTTTTGCTTTAAAAAATAAGATTGACTCTCTTAGCATGAAGAATATAAATTCTAAATTTCAATTTCTTCTTAATCACATCCATTACAATAAAATATTTTTAATTGGCAGTTCTATATGTGTCTAGTAATTGTGCTTCATATTGCAATGGTGACCATGCAAGGGGCATTACCACTTACATGTCAATGACATGTGATTTCACTTGTAATGCTAATAAATCTTGAGCCTATGTGGATCAGTCAGTTCCAGAAGTGACAGTCACAAAACCAGAGTGAACCACCAAATAGTACCTGCAAAGGAAGTTCTATCT
Organism: Heterocephalus glaber; assembly: GCF_053883595.1. NCBI lineage: Eukaryota > Metazoa > Chordata > Mammalia > Rodentia > Bathyergidae > Heterocephalus > Heterocephalus glaber. The sequence continues at coordinate 9,300,607 of NW_028258327.1, forward strand.
TTAATGATCTCTCTCAAATACCATTCAAAAAAACTAATCCACATATCTAAGACAAACACAAAAGTTTATTCTCTCACCATTTTCAGGGGAATTTTTAGTTTGTTTCTTCAGCCTTATCCTGTACTGCATAAGAATGGTCTTTGGCATTTATTATATAAATTGTTTTAGGTCCTTTCTCTAATTTCTCACTCTTTTTCTTCAGGTTTCTTTTCATTTGATTCTCTTTACTCATTTTCTAAATATTGTGTCCTGTAGGATCTGGTAACTGAGATAACCAAAACTCTCCTTCAGGGAGAAATGAAGATAGGATGGCTTTGAGAAAGATGAAGAGTCTTCATAGTTTATTTTCTTTTGCTTCTCCTTTCATTCACTCACCTCACTCTCCTTCCTGGGGAGTATAGGAACAATTTAAATGACACATGTTTCAGGGTAGTACAGTACACACAGAGTACTACACAACTGCACTCTTTTGATTTTTACCTATCATTACTACATTTTTACTAATTTAGCTAATCAGCCAGATCATTATTTTAAAAAGCATATAATAAACAAATATGTTCAATAAAATCTTGAAATCATATCCCCTCTTAACCTACATTTGCCTCTTTAACTTTGCCTTTAAAATAAGAATATTGAAATTCTATAGTCAATTTATATGAGGAAATCTATATGCCAGTTATATAAATTAATAGAGCAATTATAATTATGTGAATGAAAATAATAAATATGTATAAATAAGTGCATGAATAAAAAAATAGCAGTAGAAACTACTTTAAAATCAAATACTAGAGAATACTTTAAAAAAATAGAGGGGATTAAAATTATAGTTGATAGTGAAAATTGAGGGCCTTGAAATAGAGAAAATGAATATTTATAAAGTGATTACAAATAATCAATTTTAGTTAAAAGACATCATTAGGAAAGTCTTATAGCATTATAATAGTGTCATAAGTACCGAAAGGATTACTACCTTCAAAGTAAACTCTCACTAAACAGCATGTATCTTTGACACTACAAGTTCTGAAATACTGTGTAGCTTTTCTGAAGACCTAATAGCCTCTGTGCTTCTATGTTTATCCTTTTCCTTCTATAGTAAAATTTTCAAAGAATATAACCAGCCATAATCCTGTTTTTTTGTTTTGTTTTGTTTTTCAGAAGAGCTAACCACTTCACTAATTGTTTTGTTTGTTTGTTTGTTGCTTTTCTTTGAGATAGTGTCTTGCTGTATAGTTCAGGCTGGTCTTAAACTCACTATATAGCCCAGGCTAGCCTTGTGATCCTGCTGCCTCAGCCTCCTGAGAGCTGGGATTACAGGTATACCTCACCATGCCTGGCTACTACTTCACTAGTTTACCTAATTTCTTATCAAATCTGTACTGAGGAAGGGAACAAATTGCTACCTTTTATTGGACATACATTGGACTATAATTACGAAGTAGTCTTAATAGTTAAATTAAATAATTAATTATGAATATAATTAAAGTCTGTAATTACATGTTACAGAAATCCAAAAATAATATGTTACATGTTGATCCATTCCACAGCTCAGAACATTATATACATATAAGACTATCAATAGAATTTTGTTAAATAAATAAGTGATTGGAGAATTAAACACTAAAAAATTCGCTTCAAAACAGATGTAAGGCTATGCCAAAATGAAACTCATTTTTCTCTATTACTAATGTGCAATAATAAGAAGATATAGTTTAGTTGTTTAGATCTATCATATATTCTCAAGGTAATTATTCTTACTGAATTCTTTTTACTTTAATATTACTTAATTTACTTTAATATTCATTATTTTGACAATATTTATGACTCATATATCTCATTCCAACTCCTAATCTTTAAAGGAGAAAAAAAAAAAAGGACATATTTTGTTTAACAATTTATCTTTCTTATCTTTATGTAAAAGCCGCTCTATTTTTCTAAGAGATTTGTTTCCATTTTCATCTGTACTTCAAGAATAATTATAAAATTTAGACTAAAGACTCCCAACAAGTGGTTTGTATATCTGAGTGGTAATACACATAAAGATTCCAAAAATATATATGAGAACAAGGCTACATAAGTTGGCTGAAGTTGTGTATTTGACACGGACAAATGTACACAAATCACTAAACATATTATGGTGATTCAAGGAATCAATTATTTAAATACAAGAAAGAGAAAGGGAAAGAGGAGAATGAGTTAGAATACTACCTGGCCAAAAATAAATATCGATAAACCTTAACTATGAATTAATTAATTATGAAAAATAATACAAGTATCTTGCAGATTTTGGAGAGGAAAGGCTAAATATTAAATGTATAGATAATATCAGAACATGTGAAGAACTCATGAGAAACTTTGAAGAACATAAAAACATTAATTTTATCTTTTCATGAGATACCATATGGTATTCAAACTTGTGTGTCTGGTTTATTTCACTTGACATTATTTTCCAGATACATCCATTTTCTTACAGATGTCTCAAATTTGTCATTCTTTATAGCTGAGTAGTATTTCATTACATATATACATCACATTTTCTTTATCCCATCTTCTGTTGATGGGTATACAAGCTGCTTTCATGATTCAGCTATTATGAATTGTGCTGTTATAAAAAGTGGCATGCATGTATCATGGTAGATGATGTCTCAAGCTCTTTGGGAGAACTAACTAAAAGGGGGATAGCTGGGTCATATGTAATTTCTAATTTTATTTCTTTGAGAGATCTCAAAGAAAACACTCATTTATATTGAACTACATGTGTTGACACAATTTAATATCTATCATAAATTATAGATGCTAAAATTATTGTATAGTGTAAGTCAACTATATCTTTCCTGACTTGTGATTTTTATTGAACTTTTTTACTTTGTTTTCTAAAATATTTTTAGAGCACTTTTAGTTGCACAGCAAAATAGTGTGAAAAGTATAGTTTTCCCATTCACCCTGTAAACCCGTGCATGTGTGGCCCCCCCTGCTATAAACATTGCTTGTCAGAGTGGTATACTTGCCATAAATCAGTACACATTACACTACCTTAACAACCATCACCTGTAGTCCATAATTTATCTTGGGTTCACTTTTGGTATTGTATATTCTATGGATTTGGACAGATTTACCCTTAATTTTTTGACAGAAGGATATTCAATCTGTTATGTATGTAGATTTCTAATTTCCTTTGTAATTTTATGAAGATTTGCATTATATATTTCTAGGTTATTTGATTAGTTGCATACAGATTCTTATTTTTGCTATCTTAGAATATTATTACTTTTAATGATTTATAATGTTGCCTCTTAATCTAATAGTGGTTTTGCCTTAAAAACATGCTGTATTTTCTAATATTAATTTTACTGTAATAACATTGTTTTGGATAATATTAGTTTTTTTGTTTTCAATAATTTTTTGCCACTTTTTTAAGTGTGTTCCTTATACAATGAAATCTATCTAGCTATGTATCTGTCTGTCTGTCTATCTATCTATTTAGCTGCATATGTATCTCCAGTCTTTTACTCTGTCTTTCTGGTCAGGTTCTTTACATGCATTTTCACCAGTAATACCAAAGATTATTTTCATTCTTATGATTTTTGTTTTGCTTATGCTGATTTTCCTTTATTTTTCTTTACCTCTCCCACTTTATTTCAAGTTGGGAATTGATACATTTTCTTTCTTCCCTCTATTTTTCTTCTGTAATAGGGAATTTATAGATTGAATTCCTTTCTTTCAGTTTCTCCTTAAATTTATAGCACAAATATTCTATATTTTTCTACCCATTACTATTACTGGGTTTTTATAACTTGTAATTCTATTCTGTATATACCTTGGCCACTTAACGTAGGTCACAGTTTCTCAATCGCAGCACTGTTGACATTTGGGGTTTGGTAATTCTTTGTTGTAGAGTGATGTCTTGTACACTGTATGATTAGCAACATTGCTGGCCTCAGTCTTCTACATGACATTAGACCTGCCCCAGTGTGAGAAACAAAAATATCTCCAGGCATTGACAAATGTCTCCTAGAGGGCAAAATCATCCTCAGAATCACTGATTTAGGGAATAAATAAAAATTTATAAATCTCTTTTCTTGTTAATTCTGAGGGACAAGAAAAAACAGAAAAAATTATAATACAATATACACCTCAAAATCTTGTACAGTTAGCCTCTTAATTAACAGCTAGAGGAACTAAAAGCCAACCATATGTCTCATTCTTTAGGATTACAATTCTGCCAAGGTGTTTGGTCACCACTTAGTTTCATATCTTCATGAAACTCTGGTTAAATAAAGAGCCAAGAAACAATAAAGTGGAGTTTTTTTACCTTTAATTTACTTCCTTAAAAACATCTCTGTGTCTATAAAGACTTCGCACTGGGGCCAAGCCAGATTCCTGTAGTGAAACAATTGAGTTGGCATCATATTGACAACATATAAACAACAGTTTGTCAACAGGCTTCACATTAGTGATAGAACATTTTTTGGCAAAACAGAGGCGTCCTTCTGGGCAACATGGCAGAAACAGCTACCAGCTTTCATTCAGGACTTCTCTGTTTGGAGTACCAAATCAACTTGAAATTATAAATGTGACACTTGTTTAAAAAAGGAGTTCTTGAAGGAAAAATATACCACAGAACAGAATTTAAAAAAAAATTTGCCTCTGACAGTTTCCTCACATTTTCTATGGACCCCAAAATTTTGGGTAACTGATAAAAGTTTTGTGTTTTGTTTTGTTTCAATATGATTTTTTCTTATTCTAAAATAATAACATAGAAGTTATTTGATGACCTAAACTGAGGGCTGTATTTTAACAAGAGATGACCACAATAGTATAAGTTCAGCTTTCAGAGTAATAAGGTAAAAGTAGACATCTGTAAAAACATAATTTTAAAAAATAAAATATAAATAAGGTTTAGTGGTATTCAAAGAAGAGGGTGAGCTGAGAATCACTGGGTTGTAATAATTCTCAAAGGAAAACTAATTCTCTTAAATGTATAAAAAAATCAACAGCCTTTAATCTTAATAAATAACTATCAGTACAGCAACAGGATTATTTATAAATATAAAAGTCATTTACCAATTTATAACTTGTGAATGTAAATATAAATAGAGAGAGACAGAGAAAGATCTGCTTTAACCCAAATCCAAAGTTTAAAATATTAAAACTTGTTAGTGTTTGTTGGATCATGAGCATTAATGTTGAAAAAATATTAGACTTGAAACCCACTAAAATTATTAGAAAACCTATTTTAACTTTTTTGTCTAGATTTTAAAGTTTTATTTGATCACAGGGGTATTTAAAAAAAAATTTTCTAACTCAGATTAGTCAATTTCCTAAATAAATTTGTTATATGTATGGCATCCCTGCTTTGTGATCATGCATTCTAAGTTCTTTAGAGTTATATTCACTCCTTGTTTTCAACTGCTCTGTGTGTCTGGTCTAGGCCACTACCACGTTAGGTATAAGCTATAAAGGAAAAGTATATTCTCTGCTATTAGATATAATCTCATGATGTGTTGAAGATCAGCCCACTTACTGATAGTTAGATTATAAATGAGCTCCTAAAAACTGTTTAAAACAAATCTAAGACTGCAGTCGCCTAGTAAAAGGTGACAGGCCATTCAAGGCCAAGTTATTGCATTAAATAAGAATTGAAGATGATACAAGCAAAAAAGTTTCATATATTTATGGATTGGAAGAATTAATGTTGTTAACAGGTTCATCCTACTGGAGAGATCTAAAGATTAAAATGAATCCTTATCGGGCTGGGGATTTAGCTCAGTGGTTCCGCTGCCTGCCCCCCAAGCGCAAGGTCCCAAGTTTGATCCCCCGTACCAAAAAAAAAAAAAATAGAATCCTTATCAACCCCCAATAATCCTCAAACTCATATGGAACCATAGAAGATCTTGAATATTCAAAGCAATCTTGAGCAAAAAAACAAACATTCAAAGCTAAAGATGTCTTATTACCTAACTTCAAGATACACTCCAAAATTAGACTAATCAAAACAATATGAGGGCCACGGATTTAGCCCAATGGTTTCGCCCCCTGTTGCGCAAGCGCAAGGACCCGAGTTCCATCCTTGGTATCAAAAAAAAAAAAAAAACATAAAACAGTATGATCCTGGCATAAAAACAGTCTCATGGACCAAGGAAGAGAATACAAACCCCAGAGATAAACCCATGCATTTATGACCAACTTTTTTTTTTAACAAAGTGGCCAAAAGTACACAATGGGGAAAGCACAATTTCTTCAATAAATGGTTTTCATATCTAGATATACAAACGCTGATAAATGAAATCTGAGACTTGTCTCACATTGTACACAAAAATAACTAAAATAGATTAGATATTTAAGTACAGCCTGATATTTTAAACTACTAAAAGGAAAAACGGGAAAGATTCCTTGCATTAGTCTAAGCAATGATTCTTTTTTTAAAAAGCTATAAAGCCACAAGAACAGGCAAGCAGAGATACACAAATAGGATTTTATCAAAGTAAAAAGTTTCTGAACAGTCAAGGGAAAAAAGTGAAGAAACAGTATGTGGAATGAGAGAAAAATATTGCCAGCCATAAATTAATAAAGGATTAACATCCAAACTATGTAAGAAACTCAAACAATTCAACTGTAAGAAAATAACTTCACAAAAATGGACAGAAAACCTGAATGGACAATTCTTCAAGAGACATACACATGACTAATAAGTACATATATGAAAAATACTTCATACCTCTAATCAAAGATAAATTTAAATTAAAGCCATATTTAAATATCACCTCATAATGTTAGAATGACTACAATAAAAAAAGAAGAAAGATCAGAGGATGTGGTGAACAAGGGACTCTTACACTGTTGGTAGGAATATAAATTGATAGTCTTATGTAAAACAGTATGGAGGTTCCACAAAAAATTAAAAATAGAATTATCATAAGTTCAAGCAAACATGTTAGTAGGTATACAACCAAAGGAAAAGAAATCAATAAAAAGAGATATCTCCACTTTTTTATGCATTGCAGCATTATCCATAATATTCAAAATATGGAATGAATCTGTGTGCCTATCAACAGATAACTGAATGAAGATATATATATATATATATATATATATATATATATATATATATACACACACACACACACACTTTGTGACATGGATGATCCTGGTGGACATTATATTAAGTGAAATAAGTCTGGGAGAGGAAAAACACAAAATCATTTATATGTGGAATTTACATTTTGAACTCATAGAATTTGAGAGCAGAATGCTGATTGCCAGGGGCTATGTAGGAATGTATAGAATTGGAGAGATGTTGATCAAAGGATACAAAATTTTGCTTAGATAGGAAGAATAAGTTAAGAGATCTATTGTACAATAAGTTGGCTATAGTTAACTGCAATGTGTTCTATTCTTTGACTCTGCTTAGAGGAGATTATGAGTGTTCTGGCTAGGAAAAAATAAATGGTATGTGTGAGGTAAATACATATGTTTAGTAGCTCAATTTAGCCATTCCACAAAGCTTATATATTTCAGGACATATTGTACTTAATAAATATATACAATTTCTGTCACATAAAAAAATTAACACATTGGAGGGGAACGAGTATTATTAAAATTCATTTTTAATTATGACTAATTAGTTGTATGTCTTTAAAAGGGTGTTTAAAGGAAAAGGAAGTACATAAGAGCATAAAGAGGTGCAAAGGAGTAAAGCAATATGGGGAAACCACATGATTTTGCAGTGTGAATCTGCTGGTAATATGCTAGATGTGGAAGCAAAATGGAAGCTGAAAGAAATAAGGGAAATGAAGGGCTTTTTTTCTTTCCTGTCATGCAGAGAAATTTAGGTGTTATCCTGTTGGCATAGGAAGCCACCAAATATTTCAAATGGGGGTGGGGCAAATTAAACATAAATCTTCAGAAGACTAACTATTGGAATTGCAGATCTAGTTAAAAATTTTGGTAAAGTTCTAGAATATTTTTATTGTATAATAAATAAAATGGTTTAAGTAGATTAAAGAAATGTCCATGAAATATTAATACATCTGTGAACTACTTAAAAGAAAATCAATCTCAGAACTGACCACAAAGAAAATATCAAATCCAACTAAAGACTAGAAGTTTTAAAGGCTAAAGTCTTTGATCATAAGTACTGTGACTACAAGTAGTTTTTAAAAGCTGAACATATGAGTAAAATAAAAATATCATGCAAAATGCGACTTAAAACTATAGAATTGTCATACCAAAAATAAAACACCTCAGTTTGTGCCTTAGTCTTATGATCACATCTGTATGGCTCAATCTTATGGCAACTGCAACAATGATAAGAGGGTTTAAGATCTTTCATGTTATCTTTAAAAAGAAAAACTATGTACTGTTTATTATCCAGCTCCATTTCTACATTTAAATAAAAATGTTTTTAATAACTATTCATTGGGCACTGAAAAATAATTCTATCTTAATTTAGGTTTGTTACTTTGGGTTTATATTTCACTATCACTCAAATTCCTTTTTGTATTCTCCTGATAGTCTAAACAGATGCTTGAATCATATTTGCCACAATTAACCCACTTACTTTCCTTTGTTTTTGATTTTTGCTTATTAATAATTCCTCTCTGCAGCTTTTAGTTTTTACTAAATCTATTCACTGGCAGAGTATACAGGATAATCTTGATCTTTGAAAAATGAAACAACTGTTTTACATTACCAAACAACAAAAATAATTTGATTGATTTTCTGTAGCCAGGTTTCCAAAATACTTCAAAGTCATATTATATTCATTTAATCAATTCAGTGAAAGGTTAATATTTTGAAATATAAAGGTTCTATATTTTTCAATGATTATTTTGAATAATAGGTTCTCACTTCAAACAAAACTTACTTTAAAGTTGTAGCACTTGGTAATCTATGTGCCTATAACTAAATATGTTTAAGAGTTATAATACAGAAACTTTTAAAAATAAATTACTAAGCAAGCTGAGAAATACATATATGTGCAAATCAAAGAACCAATTATTTAAATATATTGTGAATAGAAAGTGGGGATATTATATAGTAGCTTTTGTGCATGAGCTTAAAATACATTAAACTGGAATGCTGATGATATTATGTTAGAGAATATTTAGCAGGTGAGTGAATTTGATAATTAATGACTTAAAAGCAATTGCTATAAAAATAATTCCATGGCATGGTCCCTGGAGAGAGCTTTATGTATAAGTTTAACTTGTTTATTACATTTATTCACTAAAATATACTTTTTATGCAGGCATGAAGTTTGAAAAGAGAGTGGCCATGCAAATTTGTTGTTTAGGTGAATGGGCAGTAGGCAAGAATAAAAGGTGAACTAATCAAGCAGTGTTCACTCAAAGTGAAAATATGGAAAGTAGTAAGTGCTACAAATGCAATGATAGAATATTCTCACCAAACTTAACTATGTTAAATCCATTCTTTATAGTATTATCAGATTACCTAAGCCATAATAGCAAATATTTTATAATTTCCTACTAAATTTTTAACATCTGTATGTGAGCATAATACTGAAAAACTTAGGTGCTTATACTTTCCCACAGTAAATATCTTTTCATTCCAAACATTCTAATACATATGGTCATATAAGAAATTCCAATAAATAAATCTTCAATATTACCTTCTCTATTTGCCTGTTATCCATCACATTTTAAAAAATCAAATAATAATCTCTTTACTTACATACACACACACACCAAAGAACTAAAGGAATTAAGAGAACCAAGAGTACCTTTCTTAAAAGAAATTGAAGAATGGTTTCAATTGAGTAATTACATTTTCAAAATGTTAAGAAAAAAAGATCAATCCTTCCCTTTCAATGGCTGATATCTACTATGGTCAAGATTTCTTCATTAGTAGTGAGTTCACCAAATGGTTACACTTATTGAGCAATTAGACCTAGCAAGTATTCTAGTCTTAACACATTTGTTGATGGATTCCTCTATTGTATGTTCATCCGTTGTTTTGTAATCTCTAGAAAATGAAAATTTGTTTTTAAAGCCCTATGGCTAATTTTAAGTTGCTTTCTGAGAATTTGGTAGTGTATATGGACAACAATTGACCTATTTTGAAAAGATATGTGAGTTTTTTAGGGTAAGAACTTCTCAAGTGGGATTTTCAATATACATTTTCCATAACGTAAATAGTGACTGAAAGTAAACACATATTTTCCAGATGTAATTTTACATTTTACCATGTATTTGTCACAACATTCCACCTTCAACTAATATTTTTGACTTCTTACCTTAACTGACCTATTAACATTGTTCCTCCACAATTTCATGCTTCAGTGTGATCACAAACAAAACAGTTGACACTTCTCAGCTGGGAGGTAATAGCATTTCTGAATGACCTGAAATCCTTTGGAATTATGCCCCACCTGATTTTCAAGGGTGTTTAATTCTTTTTTATGCTCCAAATTTTCCATTTGCATTTGCATCATGTCATGTAGTATCAGTTTCTTCTGTGCCAACTGATGTACCAATAACTTTATATAATGTGACACTGTGTAATGTACAATTTTAAAAATTCCTTTTTCTTCTACTGGAGCAGGATCTATCAAATGCTGCATCTGTCCTACACCACTGATCTACTTAATGGGTGTAATTCCTAAACTAAAAAAAAAAAAAAAAAAAAAAATCTAGCTATTATTTAAAGTTTCCTTGTGAAGAAGAAGAGATAACCCTTGAAAGTAGAACCAATAAACAGACCAAAGGTACTGATACCTGTTGGTAACCAGTCTGGCTGGTTGGGTCCAATAAGTATTTATGTATATGTGTTAAGGTGAGAGCAGATGTAAGTAAATACCTGAGGGATCTAATAAATATTTGTGTATATATAAGGTGGAAGGAGGTGTAAGTAAATAACTGAATATCATTCCTGACTGTTATAGATCTGAAGCATTCTTGGAATTTTGCCTCCACACTTCCAGTTTGGGTTGAATTATAGATTATAGAATTCATTGTTAATAATGTACTTTTTGATTAACTGACAAATACATTGTTGAAACTGAAATAAGAACTGAATGGCTCATATACTTCCAGAAATTATTACTGTGAGAGTTATCTAATGCATCTGGAAATTTTTTGTTTTGGAAATTAATGGCAGGGGTTGGGGGAGATCCCATCATGAACTTACACATCTGAGACCTTTAAGGAGATTACAGTTTCAATCTAGACATGAAAACAGCAAGGGTCAGAGCTTATTCATTAAATTCCTTTTGTCTTCCGTCATTTCTATTCTATTACTATAACATGGGCACAGGACTAGTTGTATAGCAAAAGTTCTATGTACATCAATACAGTCCAGAGACTAGGATTTTTGTGTACTTTCATTAAATTTAAATGGCATAATTATAAAATGTGTTTTTTGAACATTTTCTGGATGTATGCAAAGCACTATATTAAAGAAGAATTACCACAAATTTATTTAGGATATTCTTCAAGGGCACCCTACATCTATAGCATGAAGCTGAAGCTCTCAGAAAACTCAGTTGTTTCAAAAAGAAACATCTGCAATTATCAACCCTCTAAATACAGTTTTTGGGAATAGTAGCTCTTAGAGGCGACCTAATCAGTTCTTTAACCTTAAATGCATAAGACAATTTGACCTCTACAATCTGAGAGCCTTAAAAATTTCTCTAGTTTATTTGCATGAGTTTCTCAGAAACAAAATTTTCCTTTTGTTAAAAGTAGTTTATCATGGAGACATACTGATCTTTATCACCCTTGTTTTAATCCTGCGTACATCATACTTGCATCTCTTATCAAAATGGCAAAAGTGCAGAATAAAATGCTATTGCATCACCACCTATGTCACGGGCCAGACTACTCTGGGTGTTTCAGTGGTTTCCTGGGAGTCAGACACAGAAAGTGTAACTCTGAAGGAAAAAGGTCAGCAGTTAGTGCTTTCCTTCTGGGGGACACAATGAAGAAAGAACTTTGGAAGCATTCCCACATGGCGGAGAGCAAAACAGAGCCTACAGAATGCAGTTGGCAATGCTTTTTGTGCTATATGGACATAGACACCTTGCCTGAAGCACTCAGGAGAAAAATATTTTCACATTTAGTGTGGGTTTTAAAAGAGCAAGAATAGAACAAAGCCAATGGTACTTCAAGACCCAGTGGCTGCCTTGTGAGGTAACCTGACACTCATCTCCCTGAGGTACTGCCAAGGAGTCATTAGGCAAAAGGGGGCAAAATTGTCAGTTTTACTGATGATTAAGTTAGGGTAATATTATATTCCTAAGTAGCAACAATGAAAACAATGGAATGTTTTAAATAAGAATAGAATTTTAATGCAAATTAATTTTAAATGTTAACAAAATTTAAACGGATATTTAAAACTGCATATTTTCAGTGTCTCTACTGTTTTTTAAGGAAAATATTCAAAATTAGTTTAACTTGTATGTGCTTGTAGTGATTGGTATTGAGTCCAAGGTTTAGAGAATGCTAGGTAAGTGCTCTACCACTGAGCTAAATCCTCATTTAACATAAACCATCTTTTAAACTGAAAAACACTTTAAAGTTGTGAGATGCTCTTCATCATCTTAAAATAGCACTAGAATTTCCATGATGATATAGCTTGGCCTATTAGAGACTAAATGTGTTTGATAATCTCAACCTGGGGCAGGAGACTAGGGCCTGGCAAAGCTGGCTGGGAAATTAAGTGTGACCTGTTAATTACAAAATACCAGGAAACGCACACTGAACAGTTCCCAAAGCCCTACAAATGTATTTCTCACAAGAACTGGAGCAGGTTTTCAATAGGGTGGCCTAGGGCTAATGTCAGCCTGAGAAGGGAGCATTAGGAAAGGATAGCTGATGCTGAGGCTTTTGCTCTTTCACTGTAGCACTCTTGTCCTGTAAAGTGTACTTCTCCTGCTTTTTCTTGGCCCAAACTCAATCTTTGAAGCCTGTTTCTTCTCCTATGTTTAATAAATATAAATCCTTGCTACAGTTTGTGCTTGGCTTGATTAGTTCTTTGCTCAGGACAGAAAGAACCTAGAACCATTTCTAGAAGGAGACTCCAGCACCCAAAACCCAGTAATAAATCTATGATCTAAATGATTTTATTGTCTTATCATATAGAGTTCTTAAAAATAAGTTATAGGACCAGCTACGGGTCCCCGAGCGGAGTGGGAGGACGGACCCCGAAGCAGAGCAGCGGCGGCAGAGGTGGTGGTTGTGGTAACGGCGGAACTGGTATGGGGCAGAGCGCTCTGGAGGGCATAAAAGCCGAAGGCTTCGTGGACGCTCTGCACCGGGACCAGCAGAAAGCCACAGGACTCATTGCATTAGAAGAGAGTCTACACTTATGCGCTTGAAGATGTGATCTTCCCATCTCTTTCCAGTATGCCAAGGGAGAGAATCCTACCTGTCTCCCAGATACTGACTTTTCATGTTAACCCTGATGCTCCTGTAGAATTACATTGGATCCCAGAACTTTCCAAACCTGTTTCCACCTAAAATTTTGTCTGATGCATTGTTATTTGTTGGTTAGGTGCCAACCAATCTGGTAGAGTAGTCGTCTTACTCAGACTTCAGAGCAACCAGCTGGCTGTAATGGATAAACATGCCATCCAGCTCCCTTTCCACCGTTCTGCTTGCTGGCACATTATTGCGCTCTCCTCCACAGTACAGGGTCCTGAACCTTGTTTCTCACTGGCTACTAACAATGTAATGGCTTTCACTCTGTACGATGTGTGACAGTCGCCTTGTTGGCCTGTTGAGTCAAGGAAGAATTATAGTCACTGTTTTAAAGAGCTCAGACCCTCAGTTTACAGGAGGCTGTAGTTGAACATTAAATGAATTTTGAACCATTGCAAAGACTTTCTGCTTCTCTTGAGCCAGTGGTTGGAGAGCCTGCTCAAGAGGGAGACCCTCTGTTAAATGCTGCCCTAATGTGGACTGTTGAAGCAGTTGTGTTTACTCCTAGCAGTGAAAATGTCACTGGACTTGTGCTCAGCACCACTGATGTGCAGTACTGAGCCCACTGGAGCCAGGGCTGTAACTGTATTCCTTCTGAATGTTAACAGCTGAAGGCCCTTACTATCTCCAAGGATTTGATGGCATTTAAAGACTAAAGGAGAAACAGGTTTGTAGGTACTTGCAGGTTGTCTTTATAGATTTGTATTAAGCAAGGATTGTGTGTTAGAAATCTGTAATGTTGTGTGCTTGTAGTAAAGCTTGCCTCAAAAGCTGGCATATTATTCGGGCATCTGGATGGCTGTGTATTCACCATTGAATACACAGCATATTGCAGAGTTGTGATTATTTTCCCCTAGTAAATGAAAATAAGACAATATATTTCATTAAATACCAGTGACAGTCTAATAAAAAATAAGTTCTAGGGGGGAAAGGCTCTATACTGCATCTGTCATAGTCATGGCCAGGGCCTGCTAGTACAGCTTAATGGATTAAATGAAGAAAGTTTAAGGAAATTATTTGGATAAACAAATAAAACCAGGAATAGAATGTAAAATATTCTCAGGTTAATGGTAGGTAGTTGTTGCCACCCATGGCCTAAATGGTAAGGGAAGGAAGCAGATAATGGACCTCAGGAGAGAGCCACATATGGCTTTGAGGGAGGAAAGCATTTATTGCTCTCTCAAGGCTTGACAGAGAGGGTGCTATATGGATAACACTTCAACTTCTTTTAACTTCCATTTTCCATTCTTTCCCCTTCATTTACTATAAGTTGAAACCAACCTAAGGCCAGAGAGCAGAAGATCCCATTAGTGTAGTTCTTAAATGTCCACTGCTGGAGGCACAGAACAGGTTGGGTTTGGTATTGTAAATAAAGATTATCTCAAACATAGTTAGAACTAAATTTAGAATTAGATAGATTTCTGAAATGACTTTTCTCTTAAATATGAAAGCATTTGCTTAAAAAGGTGATTTAATTGATATGAATGGAATTCATTCATTTATTCAGCAGCACTTTATTGAATGTGCTCAGCATACTTTATAAAATGATTTGGCATGATTACTCCTCTCAAGGATTTTATCATTTGTCCAAAATATACTTGAGAAAAATCAACTATTATAAAAAAAGGAAATTACATGGGAAGCAGAAAAAGGAACCAAAATGAGACTTCCAGGTGGCAGTACATGAGCCAATGTTAAAGAATATGATTAGCTAAGTGGACAATAGCATAGTAGAGGAAATGACATTACAGGTAGAGTCAGTGGAACATACAGGGGTATAGGAGCTCAAGCAATCTTGGTTCATGAAACTGCAACATTTTAAGTTTTTATGGAAGGGAGAAAAAACCAAGGTGGAAAATATTAGGACTGGAATATCAAGGTGCTTTATTTAATATGTTACCAGTCATGTTTTATTCTGAAATGGATGAGGAGCCATGGAAGAAATTTACATTCAAGACATGTAATTATGGCAATTGTATGGAAGACAGTGGGAAATATGAGAAACTATAGGACAATTAAGAGAATACTATAAAATTCAGAAAAAGAAAAGTTTTAAAACTTTGCATTTGCATATATTCTTACATATAAACAAATTTATTATAAAGAATTGGCTTATGTGATTATAGAGACTTTTAAGTCCCAAGGTCTGCAATCTCCAAGGTGGAGACTCTGGAGAGCTGATGGTATATCTCCAATTCATGTCTGAAGTCCTAAAGCAGCAGTGGTGTAAATTCCAGTATAGAGGCCAGAACGGTCAAGATCCATGGTAAGTGGATGCTTAAGAGTCTAAAGACAGAAAAAAAGCAATGTCCTAGCTGGAGGACATCCAAGCATAATTCCTTCTCACTCAAGAGAGGGTTAGCAATTTTGTTCTATTCATGCTGTTTGGATGGATCCACCCACATCAGAATTTGTAATCTACTTTCATCAGTCTACCAAATCAAATGCTCTCATAGACACAACCAGAATGGCTGACTGAATGTCTTGCCACCTCATGGCCCAGTCAGGATGACACATTAAATTAACCATCATAGTCTTGAAAACAGAAACAACAAAAAGAAGAACACAAAGAGTTTAGGTAACAGAAATTAGATATCAAATGACTCTCAGAGATGACAGTCAAGACAAATACCCAAAAATCTGTCTTGCAGATTTGGATAAAATATAATCACTGACCTCTGTGAAACACAACCTAGGAAGAGCAAAAATAGGAAACTATTGGGTCTGTAATGTTTAGGGTAGCTTGCCTGTGAAGGAAATGAGCACGCAAAAGAGATATTTGCGGCAAAATAAATACGGACTTTATATAGTTGTTATACACCTTCAGATAGGCAGCATCATAGAATAAAAAAAAAGAATAAGTAAAATAAATAGTCTACTAACAATGTATGTGTACATTTTTTATGGGTTAGTACTGAAAAATTTTAGTTCAATTTTTCATTGACTTTGGCTAGATGTTATACTTTCTCAATTTTCTGTATCTTTGTCACAGAGGTATTTGGAAACAAAATTAATAACATTATCCATTTTCAAAGACATAATACAGGAAACTAGTCATTCAATAAAGGATTTTTAGTTACCTTTTGTTATACACTGATTGTGTTCGTGTGGTAGCATGTCCATAACTACACCGTGCTACATATGAAATTAGTATATTTTAATATATTGTAACTTCATTCTATTATTAAGTAGAATTATTACCTAGTTAATTTCCCATGTATAAAGCTCTACGTGAGAATATACTATATTCACATAACAAAAGTGAATAAATTCAATATCTTTTGCACAATTCAAAGGAAAATATTGTCAGTTGTTTATTCAATACTTCATTATAAAATGCATCATAACTAAGATTTTACAGCTATCTGCAAATATTCCTCATTTTTCAACTTTTACTCATGTTTACCCACACTGACCTAGTTCCTGTAGAAGTTATCAAGCACTTGTGCTTTCAAATTCTTCTACACAGGCTGTATACAAAAATATATGAACTTTTCTGATTTTTATATGTGTTTGTTTAAATTTTAATGTTAAAACCAGATGCTAATCTCCTTGAGATCAAGGGTCTAATCTTACAATTTGAGGTTCATAGACTCTAGCAACCACATAGGTTAGACTTTTGTGCTCTGCCCCTTGGTAGATTTATATTCCAGAATGAGAAGACTGAAAGAAAAAGACATAATTCTATATAAATTATGCAAGTCATTTAATAATGGAGCTGATAATTGAGTTCATTAAACAAGTAACAATTTATGTAACAGAGAAAATAAGTTAATTTAATGAACATCTTCAGTCTTATCAAACATTTGTAGAGTAAAACACTAAAGAGAATTTGTGACTTTTAATTTCAAATAAAATTGAAATACATGGCATAATATGTGTACATGGAAATCATTCAAAGATAAGATATATTAAAAATTAATTTCCTTATAGAAAAGTTATAAATACTTGTTTTCTATGCAAAAGTAATAACTTTAAACCATACCAAACTCTAACCACTCTATCCTTTCAAAAAATTTAAATAAGTCCATGTACAACTAGTAAACATGATTTTTATTCCTATAATATTTATGAATTTTCATAGATATTTATTTCTAAACATAAAGCATCCACACTGCCCTCACTTCAATGCAAAAACAAAAAAACAAAAAAACCCTATGTAAATTGAGTTCTACTTTTTATTTTCTTCAGTAGTTTAAAATAACTGTTTGAAAGGACTAGTTTAAAAATTAAGGTGGACCCCACTTCCAGTATGGGAAAGCTTTTATCTCCTGGCTTGTAAACTACATTAGTTTTACCAAGACTGATACTTTGCTTCCACAGATGATAATTCTTTCAATGACTTAAGTCTCTTTGCGGAAACACTCACAAGAGTACATTAACACTTTAAAAAGCAATTATATCCTCATTTTGGTGATATTTGAAATATAATTTAAATTTTAAAATGGCTAAGCATTTATCTTTCATTCTTTCTAAAATATTCTGAGATCTTGGTCTCAAGTGAAATTTTAGGGTAGGGAAGATCCTTTTCCATAACAAACAATTTTGTTATTATTTATGAAAACATTATCTCCAAATACAATACAAATATTTAGGTAATATTAAGTATCTTACCCCATTCTTATTCACTTTCACTTGTTATCAATTATTAACTAGTCCAACTCTCATGATCTTGCCAAAGTTCAACAGTAAATAAAATAAAATAAATAAATAGATAAATAAAGCCCACCTTCACCTGAAAGACTTCCTTTATCTTTCCAATCTTTCCTGCTTTCTTTTCTTCTTTCTACCTAGAATGATAGAAAAATTCATTTCACAGTATGATGCCACTGATATGTATAACAAACCCTTGACAGTCATTTTCCCATCAACAGTTTCCCCCCGGCTGTCTTCTAAATCTCTTCCACTCCCCTTCTCCTCAGGTAGCTGGCCGCTAGATGTTTACTGATTAATTTGCATCAAGTGTTCTCCTAGCAACCAACGCTAAGATGGGATTAGATACTTTTGTAAAAGACTTTTCCATAAAAGAAGCTTAGATTTTCTAAAATACCATAAGCAGAAACTCATAGTCGTTAAGCAAAGCTATAGTATCATTCCTTGACACTTTAAGAGAAAGTATAATCAGTTGTTTTTACTGCTGTTATTTGGAGAAAATCAGCCCATTTTTCTATTTTGATAATTTGCATTTTTGGACATTCCCACTTATAATGCAGTTAAAGTTAATAATTCAGAAATACATGTTACACACTCATAAATCCACAAAGATTTCATGTCAATAATTATCAGGTCAAGACACAGAAAACAAGTGGGAGAGGTTTCTAATGGCCTATTCAGTTATAAAAAGAATGCAGTAAAATTTCCTATAAAACTATAACTTTTTTTGTGAACAAAAATAATGTGAACTCCAAAAGTATCAATGATGATTTGCTTGCAATTAAAAAGTTAATGTATACATTTTAACCACTTTTAAAAGTGTTACCTATGCTAACAATAATTAAAAATAATATGTACATAAAAATATAGAATATCAAAGCAATATTTGATGGAAAAAGGAGGCATAAAAGAAAATATAACATAAATAATAAATCCTCTCTAATAACTTAAATAAACTGACCAAGAATACATGATGATTATCTTAGCAAGTCTTTGAAACAAGAGGAGGAAACAAAGATCATTTGTTATGCCTCATTAAGATTTTAATCTTGCAGAGGTCTGCCCATGCCCTACCAAGGTCCTGAGTCACACAGAACATGCTGAATCAGCCCGCTGCACACAGGAAGGTCTGTGCACGCCCTACCAAGGTCCTGAGTCACACGGAAGACACTGAATCACCCCGCTGCAGACAGGCAGCCACCTGGTTCCACACTACAAAGACATAGAGGACACCAGACCACCAGACCAAGGTACTGAGTCCCGCTGTTCTCAGCCCAGAGGTAGGGGCTTCTGAGTCATCGTCCCACTGCTCCTGGTCCAGAGGAAGGGGCTTCCTGGGCACCATCCCTCCCGCTGCTCCCAGCCCAGAGGAAAGGGCTTTTGGGCCACCTTCTCTCCCGCTGCTCCTGGCCCAGAGGAAGGGCCTTCCAGGACACCATCCCTCCCACCGCTCCCGGCCCAGAGGGAGGGGCTTCTGAGCTGCCATCCCACTGCTCCTGGCCAAGAGGAAGGGGTTTCCCCGCCACCATCCCTCATATTGCTCCCAGCCCACAGGAAAGGGCTTTTGAGTAACCATCCCTACCACTGCTCGCGGCCCCTGGTCCACCTCACCCAGCTCAGAGGAGGTAATCTGTGAAGGCCCTAACAGCACCCCGACCCAGTCGAAATGAGAAAACACATAAATAAGTCTCAAAACCAGACTTCCAGATCACCTACAGCAACCCCAAAGGGAAATGAGATGGAACATTCTGATACTCAAACACCTGGACCCGCTGAACTGGCAACAAAATGGGATCTGGAAAAATGAAATCAGAAATAATTTCTCAGATAACAGGAGAAATTGTGCCCCAAGTGTAAGACATGATTAATACATCTAGAGAGGAGCTCAGGAACATGATGGAATCCCAACATAAGAAACAAATGGAATCCATAAAACAGATGCAAATAGATTTCCAGGACATGAAAAACTCCATTGAAAGTCTACACAGCAGAATGAGCCAATGTGAGGACAGAATTTCAGATATAGAAGATAAGATTGCAATTAGTGACCAGGAAAAGAAAAATTGCTTCAAAATTATAAGGGAAAATGAGAAATCAATCCAGCAGGTGCTAGATGATGCAAAGAAGAATAACATAAGACTGATTGGGCTCAATGAAGAAACAAGAGAGAGTGCAGATGACATAAAAAATCTCTTCACAGAAATAATGGCAGAAAACTTCCCAAGCAGGGGAAAAGAGCTTGACATACAGATAAGTGAGGCATATAGGACTCTAAATAGCCTTGATCAAAAAAAATCTACACATAGGCATATAATTGTTAAGATTCCAGAAACACAACAGAAGAACAAAGTTCTCCAAGCAGTCAGAGAAAAGAAACAAATCACATACAAAGGAAAACCCATCAGAATCACAGCAGACTTCTCAACACAAACCATCAAGGCAAGGAGAGCTTGGAGTGACATATTCCAAGCCCTAAAAGAAAACAGCCTCCAACCCAGACTGATGTACCCTGCAAAACTATCTTTCAAAATGGATGGAGAAATAAGATACTTTCATGACAAAGAGCACCTTAGGAACTTTGTGAATGCCAAACCAGCACTCCAAAGAATTTTACACAATATCCTAGGAACAGACATTAAGGATCACAACCCCAGGAAGCAAAGCACAATGAACCCATCTGGCATGACAAGAAATTCAATGTAAAGGGGGAGAACCCAACAAAAAGAAAAAGTCATGGCAATGACAAGTTAATATGTTTCAGTTATAACCATCAACGAACGTTAATGGTCTCAGTTCACCAATCAAAAGAAATAGACTGGCAGAATGGGTCAAGAAGCAAAATCCAACAATATGCTGCATACAAGAAACACAATTCAAAAGGAAAATCATAGACTGAAAGTTAAAGGGGGGAAAACAATACTCCTTGCAACAGGAACCTGAAAAAAAGCAGGAGTAGCTATCCTTCTTGGCAGATCAAGTAGATTTCAAACCAAAACTGATGAAGAGAGATGAAGAAGGACACTACATCCTTGTAAAGGGAAGAATCCAAGAGGAAGAGATGACAATCATAAATATCTATGCACCAAACACTAGTGCACCCAACTATATAAAACAAATACTAACGGACATGAAAAGTCATATATGCACTAATACAATTGTAGTGGGGGACCTCAACACCCCACTGTCGCAAATAGATACATCAACTAGACTAAAAATAAGTAATGAAATACTAGAACTCAATCGAACTCTTGAACAAATGAACTTAACAGATGTTTACAGAGTCTTCCACCCCACAAAATCACAATACACATTCTTCTCAGCTGCACATGGGTTGTTCTCAAAAATAGACCACATACTCACACATAGAACATGTTTAAGTAAGTGCAAAGAATTGAAGTTATCCCCTGTACATTATCAGACCATAGTGCGATGAAATTGGAGTTGCATAGCAAAAGAAACTCAAAATTTTCATAAACACGTGGAAATTGAACAACACACTTCTGAATAACCAATGGTTCACAGAGGAAATTAAAGAAGAAATCAGACAGTTCCTTCAATTAAATGACAATGACAATACAACATATCGGAATCTATGGGACACAATGAAAGCAGTCTTACGAGGAAAATTCCTAGCAGTGAATACACATATTAGGAAAACAGAACAAGCCCAATTAAACAACCTGATGGTGAACCTCAAGATTCTAGAAAAAGAAGAGCAGGACAACCCCAAAGCTCATACAAGGGAGAAAATTATAAAGATCAGAGGAGAATTCAATGCAATGGAGACTAAGAGAATGATACAAAAAATCAATGAAGCCAAGAGTTGGTTCTTCGAAAGAATCAACAAAATTGACAAACTTTTAGCCAACCTTGTCAGCAAAAGGAAAGAAAAGGCCCAAATCCATGCAATTAGGAATGAAAAGGGTGAAATGACAGCAGACCCAGCAGAAATCCAGAGGATCATCAATACCTACTTCCAGATCCTTTATGCCAATAAGATGGATAACACAGAAGAAATAGACAGATTCCTAGATACATATGAATTACCAAAGTTGAACAAAGAAGACCTAAAAATTCTGAATAACCCAATATTAACCAATGAAATGGAAAATGTAATTAAAAACTTATCAACTAAGAAAAGCCCAGGCCCTGATGGCTTCACTGCTGAATTCTACAAGACATTTAGAGAGGAACTGCTGCCACTACTGTTTAAACTCTTCAGTAAAATTGAAAGGGAAGCAATACTCCCAAATTCATTCCTGGAAGCAAGCATCACCTTGATCCCCAAACCAGAGAAAGACCCAACTGAAAAAGAGAACTATAGGCCAATCTCACTAATGAACATAGATGCAAAAATCCTTCATAAGATACTGGCAAACAGAATGCAGAAGATCATCAAGAAGCTCATACACCCTGATCAAGTGGGAATCATCCCAGGGATGCAGGGATGGTTCAATATATGAAAATCAATCATTGTAATACACTATATCAATAGAGCCAAGGACAAAAACCATATGATTATCTCCATAGATGCAGAAAAAGCATTTGACAAAATCCAACATGCATTTATGATAAAAACCCTACAAAAAATTGGAAGAGATGGAATCTACCTCAAACTGATGGAAGCCATCTATGAAAAACCAACAGCCAATATCATACTAAATGGTCAAAAACTGAAATCCTTCACACTAAAATCAGGAACAAGACAAGGATGTCCATGATCACCACTCTTGTTCAATATAGTTCTGGAAACATTAGCCACAGCAATTAGACAAGAGAAAGAAATAAAAGGAATAAAGATAGGTAATGAAGAAGTCAAATTGTCATTATTTGCAGATGACATGATGCTCTATATAGAAGACCCCAAGAACTCCACCAAAAGTCTTCTAGACTTAATAACCAAATTCAGTAAAGTAGCTGGTTACAAGGTCAACACACAAAAATCAATAACTTTCCTCTACCCCAATGACAGACTCACTGAGAGAGAAATAGGGCAAAAAATTCCTTTCACAATAGCATCCAAAAAACTGAAATACCTAGGAATCATCCTAACAAAAGAAATCAAAGACCTCTTCTCTGACAACTATGGCACTCTGAAAAGAGAGATTGAAGATGATATCAGAAAATGGACAGACATCCCCTGCTCCTGGGTAGGAAGGATTAATATAGTGAAAATGGCCATACTTCCAAAACTGCTGTATAGATTTATTGCAATTCCAGTTGAGATCCCAGCAGCATACTTCATAGACCTTGAGACAACAATCCAAAAATTCATTTGGAACAAGAAGAGACCCAGAATAGCAAAAGCAATTCTAGGTAACAGAGACATGGCAGGGGGTATCACAATCCCCAACCTGCAACTATACTACAAAGCTACTGTGACAAAACAGCATGGTACTGGCAAAGAAACAGACTTGAGGACCAGTGGAACAGATTACAAGACGCAGAAACAATGCCAGACACACTCAGCCATCTCATCTTTGACAAAGGAGCCAAACACCCTCACTGGAGGAAAGATAGCCTCTTTAATAAATGGTGCTGGAAAAATTGGGCTTCAACTTGCCAAAGATTAAAACTAGACCTGTATCTCTCACCATTCACTAAACTAAAATCAAAATGGATTAAAGATCTAAATATTAAAATAGAAACTCTGAGCCAGTTGGAACAGAGTTTAGGTAGAACCCTTGAAGACATCGGTGTAGGAAAAGATTTTATGAACAAAACCTCAGTTGCCCTTGAACTAGCACAAAAATCAATAAATGGGATCTCTTCCTATTAAAAGGCTTCTGCCCAGCAAGAGAAACCACCAGCAGTGTGAAGAGACAACCCACAATGTGGGAAAAAATCTTCACCTGCTCTTCCTCAGACAAAGGTCTACTATCTTGAATCTAGAAAGAACTTAAAAAGATCAGACCTCCCAAATTTAAAGACCCAATTGAAAAATGGGCATCTGAAATGAACAGTCATTTCTCACACAAAGAAGTAGAAATAGCAAATAAATACATAAAAAAATGTTCAACATCACTGGTCATTCGAGAGATGCAAATGAAAACAATGCTGAGATTCCACTTCACTCCAGAAAGAATGGCTGCTATCATGAAATCAACCAATAACAAATGTTGGTGGGGCTGTGGGGAAGAGGAACCCTGCTCCACTGCTGGTGGGAGTGTAGACTAGTGCAAGCACTGTGGAAATCAGTATGGAGATACCTCAAAGAACTAGGACTGGAAGCCCCCTTTGACCCCGCTATTCCACTCCTGGGGATCTTCCCCAAAGAATTAAAAGAATCATACCACAGTGATATATGTGCACCCATGTTCATAGCAGCGCGGTTTGTAATAGCTAAAACTTGGAAACAGCCCAAATCCCCATTAACTGGAGACTGGATAAAGAAAATGTGAGGTTTTTTTAATAAAAT
Organism: Heterocephalus glaber; assembly: GCF_053883595.1. Classification (NCBI taxonomy): domain Eukaryota; kingdom Metazoa; phylum Chordata; class Mammalia; order Rodentia; family Bathyergidae; genus Heterocephalus; species Heterocephalus glaber. The sequence goes on from NW_028258327.1 coordinate 9,325,114, forward strand.
ATAGTACTACTCAGCCATAAAAAATGAGAAATTAGAGGCATTTATAGCTAAGTGCATGCACATTGAGGTGATACTCTTAAGTGAAATAAATAGGACACACATATATAAATACCAAATAGTTTCTCTGGTGTGAGAAACTGAAAGTGTAAATAAGGACTAAATGTATAATAGGTAATGTGAAATAGGAAGAAAAGGGACAAAGGGGAAGGAAGTGGGAGGGCTAGGGGAAAGGATAGAAGGGAATGGGATTAATATGAGAAAATGGAAAACTAGGAACAAAATCTTTGTAAATAGGGAGGACTGGAGGGGTTGAAGGGAGGGCTGGGCAAGGGTGAAAAATAAGAACCAAGAGAGACTATGTAAAGTTGCAAATTTCCAACGATGAATGTCATTGTATTGTATACCTAAAATGTACCAATGATTAGAATGAATAATCGATAATGTAAAATAGGAAGAAAAGGTCCAAAGAGGTAGGGGTAGTGGGAGGGGCAGGGGAAAGGAAAGAATAGAAAGGAAAAATGATGAGAAATGGAAAAAATGGAAATAAAGTCTTTGTAAATAGGGAAGGGTGGATGGCGTGAAGGGGGGGCTAGGAATGGGGAAAAAATAAGAACCAAGATGTATTATGTAAAGGTACAATTCCCAATGAGAAATGTAATGTGTTGTATACTTATAATGTACCAATAAAAGAATTTAATACAAAATAAATAAATTTTAATCTTGTACAGAACAATATCAGAGCAGAAAGTGAGACCTTTTAGAAAGCTCAGTAACAGTTGTTAAGTTTTAAAGTGATTAAGCTTAAAAGTGATAATCTTAAAGCCATGAAATATTTTACAATTTCAAAAGTATCTAAGAGTAAAAAATAAAAACCTGTAGTTTAATCATATGATGGAGGTAATAGAATATATTTCCCAGAGGAAAGAATAAAGCAGAAAATCCATGATACAAAAATGCATTCAGCTATGATGGGTAGCATACTTAGAATATTAGAAGAGCATCATTTCCACACTTTTCCTTTGCCACTAACAGTTTATTGTTCCCTATGCAGACATTTCTTAAATCTCACATGTGTTTTTAAGATATCTAAAATGTTAAAACTACTTATTTCGGGGCCGGGGATTTAGCTCAGTGGTTTCGCCGCCTGCTGCGCAAGCGCAAGAACCCGAGTTGGATCCCCGGTGTCAAAACAAAAACAAAAACAAACAAAAAAACCCTACCTATTTCATGTTTTAGAAACCTTTCAGTGTGGTAATATATTAATAATCCAATTCAAATTTTATAAATTACATCTAATGATACCATAATTTTTAGCATATTGATAGATAATTGCAAAGAAAATGATCTGAGTGTTAGAGATGTGTGAACTCATTTCATTGAGGAACTCTATGCTGCGTAGACAGCCAGGCTTTTTTTTTCCATTTAGGTTATTGATACATTTTAGTTACACAATACAGTTACATTCATCATTGGGATCTTGTACCTCTACAGGATGTATCTTGGTTCTTTTTTTTCCATCCCCCTGCCCTCCCTTCAGCCCCTCTATCCTCTATTTACAAAGACTTTGTTTCCATTTTTTCATTTTCCATTTGTTTTTTCCTTTTCTTATATTTTTTCCCTTCTTTCCTTTCCCCTGCCTCTCCCACTTCCCCTACTCCTTTAGACATTTCTTCCTATTTCACAATATCAATTATACATTTTGATTGTTAAATAGCTTGACTGTATGACCACGAATGTGGTGTGCTTCACTATATCAAGTTGCCTCCCATAATTATGGAAGCAAAACCACTCTACCCTGCTAGCACTTGGCACTTCAGAGATGACCAAGTTTTGCAAAATTATCATTTTTTCCTAGACTTTAAAATTATTACTCTCTTCTTGCTGGTGGCATACCAAAACTCCTACCATTTCAGATAGCTGTGACCATCTTAAATTTAAAAGGAAATGATTGTCTTAAACACTAAATTCCAAAGACTCACTCTCTGCTTAAACTAATATATGTGGAAATAGGAAACTAAATTACAAATCTTAAAAGTTTAATTCAAGCAGAGAATAAAATCAGTTTTGAGTGGAGATACTGAGTTTGTGTGTGTGTACATAAAGAGCAAAATAATTTCCTATAAATTTGTTCTCTTTCTTTCTCTCTCTCACTCCCTCACTCTCTCTCCTTCTCTTCTGTCTTTGCATAGTGCCATGTAAGAAATTTTCTCTGCTAATGAAATTTGAAAGATAGATGTCTGATCCATCTGCCTTATTAAAGGGTTCCAGATCAATCATTCGTGTTAAGCTATTTACCCTTGTTAAAATCATAGTTTTATCTATTTTTAATGAATGAGAAAATATAGAAGGAAATAATCTATTGTTAGAGTGCTGGATTTTTCTCTTACCTAAGTAGTATCATGTAAGATTTAGACAGGCAGGTTTTGGAAATTCTATTATTACAACCACATATTTTCAATGAGGTCATCTCCATTTCTAAAAACACATCATTAAGAAATATGAGCAAAGTGTCTACTTTCAAAACATTAGCAGCTCTTCATGATGAATGTAATCATTGCAAACATGTACTAATAAAAATGAAAAAATATTGGCAGAAAAACAATGGTGGAAATTGTTGTAAGAGGATACAATGCTGAATGATAACATGATATTTATCAAAAATAAGAGTTAAAGTTTAAAGTTAACATTTTACAGAGTCGACATGATGCTATCACTAAAAGTAGAAGAGGGAAATGATACCTGAAAGGAATAGTAAAAGAAGTAAGACATAATAAATTCTGAAATGTGTGCTGAAGTGCCAATAACTTGAAAACATGTACAAATATGAAAGAGAAAGAAATAAGCAGTAACTATAGCTTAATTGTTTATGAACATGCAAGAGAGCAAAAGAAAATAAAAGCCTCTCTACAGTGATGTTGTGTGGCTGGGAATCAGTAGGTTAGAAAAAGTAAAGCTTTTTAAAACAAGACATCTTGCTACTGTCCCCAGCTGATTCACAGCAGTTGGATAACTCTATTTTGTAAAACATAAAACATGTCTTTACATAAAATATATTTTCCAGATATATATATATAAAATATATATCCCAGTACACTGTTCATACCCAGAGCAGTTACTAAGAGTTATGGTGGCTGCTAACATGGCTCCTCCTGGATGATAATACACAGAGTAGTCTCACTGAATGCTTTCCTTGGACACAAGAAACTCCAGAGGTATTCACCCGACTCAGGGTAGGTCTCCACTCCACTCCACTATACCATCTTTCATTTTTCTTTGCCCCAACTTCTATCCCCTTTCTTGGTATGCTCAGCCTCCAAATTTGTGACTCTTGACTTTATAATACTGCACTTTATAATACTACACCTATGATAACTAAGAGACATCATAACCAGGTCTAGAATGAGTGTCTTAAATTCTAAATTCCAAAGGTTCACTCTCTGATGATAGTTCTGCATCCTTTGTACTCTCCCTCTGGATCATTTCAGCTGTACCTGGGCTTCCATCTCATTAAGGTTTCTGGTTCTATACCACCTTTCCTCTCAGATATCAATTTTTCTTGGACTAAGTAGTCCCTATAACCATTTTACCTCAATGATCCTGAACCCAAGGAAGTCAACTTGACCCTTTTGCTGTTTCTATCTCTGAGATGCTAATGGGATATATCATCTTGACACATATTCACTAGGGCTGAATGTATAGCTTGGTGGTACAGAGTTATTAGCATGAACAAAGAGCTGAGTCAATCCCTAGTACATGCCCCACTAAAGAAAATCATATTTGTTAACTTATGCTCAGGCTAATTGAATTTGGCCTTTCTTTTTCAGTGAATGGTCATCTGTTGGCTATCAGTGGTCTTCTTTTCTTCAGAGTGGTCCTTCAAACTACTGTCATTTTTAAAAGCTTTATCTATTGGTGTGTCAGTAAATTCCCAATCTACCTTTAAACCTTTGAAAAACAAAGCAAAGAAAAAAAGCCTTCATTTATAAGATTTTGACTTTCAAGTTGTGAATGTCTCTACCCTGGCTTATTCCAAACTACCAACCTGATATCACAATGCAGAAAGAGGAAACAGTGTACACCTTTATAGGACATTTCCAACAGGTACGGTCTTGTACATGTTCTCACACACAATAACATAATTTCAAGAAAATAATTAATAGTAAAATATAGAAAATAATTAGGAAGAGATGAATGTTGGGTATTTATTACCTTCACTTAAATTGTAAATGTATGTAATTTATGTTTCAGTCATGTACCTACAAGTGATTTGTAAAATTGCTAAAAACTTATCAGCTCTCAGAGGACTTTTATCCTGAGTGAGACAATGTTGGCAACTATGGTACATCAAACCTTTTGCCTCATGGCAAACTTTCATCTCTATCAGGGGATGATCGGTCTTGTGTTTAATTTAATTGATTTATTGTTTTATTTTTGGTTTTTTGAGACAAGCTGTCACAAAATAGTTCAGGCTGGCCTCAAAGTCATTATGTAATTCAGGTTGGCCTTGAACTTGTGGCAATCCTCTTGTCTCAGCCTCCCGAATGCTGGGAGTACAGACATATGCCACCACGCCCAGCTCTGCCTTGTATTTTATTGAAACACATTCAGTATCTCCCATTAATGAAATTTAAAACATTTTTTGTTCCCTGATCCTATGTTTCTCCCTAGTCACTTGATTTTTTTATACTTGTAAATATTTTTATCAGAATTTCTATAGAAAGAAGACTCATTATTAGTAGTTTTTTTTCTATCCTCACAATCATTCCTTTCTAGGTTCTGTTCTACTTCTAGTCTCCTGATAGCTTTTACCATGAACAGCTGTAGAATTTAGTCCAATACTTTTTCTCCAACTAGTGACAGGATCATATGGCTTTTTCCTTTCCTCTGTTAAAATGATGACTTTTGGGAGTGGATCTTCCAATGCTGAACCAACACTGCCATCCCTATAACAAAACCACTTTCTACATACTGCCAGATCTGACTTCTAATAGTTTGTTTTGTTAAACAAATTTCTATCTATGTTCATACTTTTTTCTTCTATTATCTTTATCCAGTTTTAGGATTAGCACAATGTTGATTTCCTAAAATGAGGGGAGAAGTGTTCCTTTTCTTCCTGCTTTAAATGTTTGATATAATTTATCAGTTAAAATATATACGAGCCTGTTGTTGTCATATAGGTAGGTTTTCAAGCTAGGAATATACTTTCTTTAAGAGGTACTATTCAAATTTTATATTTCCTCCAGAGTTAGTTTCATTAATTTGTCTCCCAAGGTACTTCTTAGAAGTTGTCAAATTTATTTCAAAATAGATTTTTGAAATATGCTTTCTATATCCTTTTAAATTCTGTAAAATCTGTGGTAATGTCTCGATATTTTAAATTTAAAAATGGATAATTGATATTATAAGAAGTAAAAGTCTAAAGGAACACAGGAAGTGGGGGAGGTAGGGGAAAGGAAAAAAGGGAAAAAATGAGAAAAGGAAAAAATGAAAACAAAATCTTTGCAAATAGGGAAGGGTGGAGGGGGTGAAGGGGAAAAAAAATAAGAACCAAGAGACTCATGTAATGGTACAAGATCCCAATGATGTATGTAAATGTACTTTATACCTAAAATGTAGCAATAAACTTAATGGGGGAAAAATCATTCCTTTCTCTTTCCTACAATTTTATTACATTACTATGGGAAAAAGATATCAATCACATCCAAAATGCCAAACTTGAAGGATTTTTTTTCCAGTTCCAGATTGCTTTTGTAGTTAATTTGTTTGCTTAATTCTATCAGCATTTGACCCTTTTGTACATTTGTTCTACCTTAAATTCTCTCTTTCTAAACACTGTGTTGTTCTTGGCATTCTATGAGCACATGAAAGAATGGGCAACACATCTTCCCTGATGCCCATCTGTGCAAAGACCAGCTGATCAGACAGGTGTCCCTGTAGCTGGAAGGATGCTGACCAGGTAACTAAATATTTGCTGCAACTGAAATTGAGAGAGTCATATCTTTTTTGGCCATAGTTGGTAGAAAAGATTCTTTCCTGTTTCTTTGAGACAGAATGGACCACATGGTAAAATGACTACCTCTCATGTCTCTCATCACTTGTGGGATTGCTGCTGCTTATTGTATCACACAATTTGACCTGCGACCCAATATCTATACAGAAGAAAATAATATACATCTAAGAGCACCCAGTAAGAGGGCAAAGATATTGAATACACTCAAATAGATAACTCTCACTGAAAGAGAATTGAAGTAAAAGACACACACAGCTAGAATAAAAATAAAGATCACAAGCAACTGCAAATCTCTCTCGCTCTCTCTCCCTCTCTCACACGCACACACATGCACACACCAGGCAATGTTTCTAAAACACCAGAGATCTGGCATTAGCTCATTAGGCTCAGTTGTCTTCCCATAAACCAAACCAGTGAGACAATTAATTCCATACAAACTGAGCTGGTGGTCTCAACAGCATCAAGGAATAAAATTGCACATCAAAAGGAGGAGGATAAGACTATTTTTATTGGAAATAAGAAGGGAAAAAAGGCTCCTGATTTCTCAGGAGGAGAATCTGAAAAGTGGAATTTCGGCATGGCCCCCTGGTGCAGAACTTTTTATGGATCAGTGGAGCACAGTAGTTGCTCACTGTTAAGCAACCGCCTATCATTGGTGGTTCTGTGATTTTAAAGTGGCCAATTGGAACTCAGGCTCTCTAACCCAGTTCCTGAGCTTATAGGGTTTAAAGGAAACTGGGGGTTTAGGGGAAAAGTGATTGTTTTGCATTTTAAATTCCTCAAAATTCAGGAGCTTAATAAGGAGAGGTTCCACCTCCCTTTAGTAGGGAGAGGGCTGTATCCCTTGTTGCCTGAGGAAGTGCATTATTGGCCCAAAATCCTAGTTCATTGTATGTTCTTAATTTAATTCTTATCAGTATGGCTGATTACCCAACTCTATTTTTGGCTCTTCTTTCATAAGCTAACTAGCTCTTTTTTACACCAGTAGATGCCTGGAAAGGAACAGGATGGAAGATAGATCCTGAAACCTAAATCAAAAACTGTGAAAAATGCTGAGGGTAGAGAAAAACTTAGTAAGTTCTAACATCAAAGAAAACTAGGAACTTCACATAGAAGAGGACCACACAGCACAGGCTCATAGAACTGGCAAATGTCCAAAAGATCACATTAAGTGGAAGTAAAAATTAGACAGTAGGAGCCCAAATTCTGACATAGAAAGCAATCTACCAGTCTGGAAAGAAATCAAACATTTGAATATACCAGTATTAAATAATCCTGCTTCTGAAAATAGCAGGGCAACAGAATATAGCTTACCAGTTTGTATGTTGTACAACTTGGGGTGTTTGGGAAGTATGTGTCTTTCATGTAGGGGAATATAAATGTACATTACATGTGAAATTACCTTGGTTTTATAGATGTATAAAGTTGAAATAAATGTTATATTCACAACAAATTAAAAGATACAATGAATGTATGGTAAACTTTGGTATTACATAACACATAATTAATTAAAATAGATGTTATATACATTTCTAATAAAAGGGTGAAATGCTAGAAATTCTTCATGTCTAAGCTAAGTTTTCAATAAAAATCATGTAATATGCTTGAAACTCCTGAAGAATACATGGAGGCAAAACAACCAAATGTATCTTACCTAAAATCATTGCTGTCTTAAAGTTTCTTAAAATAATTTTGTCTTGACATGTCAGTGAGAATTTTTCCCTGACCTCTCATAATTCAATATCCTGAATTCAGAAAAATGGCTTTTTTCCATCTGTTTCACTTAGAATGATCAATACTTAGTCAAGTTCTTGCATAATAATGAATATGTGTCTCTCAAAACGTGCTTTCTCAAATTTGGTGTATAATTTTGTTGAAAACCAGGACCTTGACAGAAGAGTGTATGCATTTTAATTTTATTTTATAAGAGATGTGGGAATGCTATCTACTTCATAGTTTCTCCCCATATTGTTGCTTTATAAAGGGAAGCATTCTGCCAGTATAAAACAGACATGTGTTTCAGAATATTTTCTCTTTAGGCTCAAATGTGGGCTAACTTCAATAAATGAAAGTAGCATAGTTTACAGAAGTAGTTTCTCACTAAGTACTCAGTTGAATCAGCATTTTAGATGCCTTCACATTTTTAAGAGAAGTAAAAGAAAAAAACATTCCTCCAGCATCAAGGAAACACTTTACCATAGGTAATTGTCTCATTTAATTTACATTCCAATGCATACCAAATTGAAAAATAACAATACTTAAGAGACTGAATCTATAGAAAAATTTCTATCAAGGAATAAAGTGATAGGAAAGAGAAGGAATTATGGAAGCAGGGCTGGGAAGAATGAATCAGTGGAGTCAATGTTTGATTGCTAATTCTCAAGTTCAATTTGTCAATATATTTTCCTGCTTTACTTATTGGCTTATGTTCTGGAGGGGGGGGAGGATTCCAGACAGGCTAAGAAATCAGCCAACAAACCTCATTATTGATGGCGTCAGGTGGTAGATCAATGCTGGAGGAAAATCAATGGTAAAAATATTTTTCAGTAGTGCATACAGATGAAGTGCCTCAGCAACATTTCTTGATGAAAACCACAAAAAGTCTGCAGCCACCCTCTAGACTCACTGTTTAATAGAGGGCAAGATATAACCAATGCTTTAGGGAAAATAATTGCCCTTGTATATTTTACTATTTGTAGAATTTCTTACTATTTGCTACAAAAAGGCAAGGCAAGGTGAAAAAAAAGAGAGGGAGAAAGAAGACAGATTTCAAAATTCTACTGAAAATAAAATACAATTTCTTATGTAGTGGTTTGTTTTGTGGATATTTACCACACATATGTATGTGTTCATTTAATGAATTTGAAGAGTGGAACATTTTGATTTGGAAAGCCTAATTTGAAAGCTTAAATTGAAAAAAAAGGCATGTTAATTTTTCAATTGAAGAAGCTACATCATCCACCAAACAGATTGGAAGACTCTCATGCCCCAAAGCTTGTGAATATTTTTTAAATAAGTGCTCAGGAATAATTAGTCCTGGGTGAAGTAGGAAGTTGTTCAAAGAGTATCACTAGAGGCAGTATGACTCTGAAGGGAAAGTGACCATTCCAGTTATGATGGGCAAAGAGGACATTGTTTAAAAAAGGACATATGACCCAAAGTAGTAGTAAGAAGGAATATTTTGTGGCTATCTAGTGAAATACAGCAAGTGCAAAAGCCTTGAGTGAGGAGTCTGTGGCTAATGAAATGTGTGTTTTAGGCCCTCGTTTATACAGGTGTCTTCCACAGCACTGAGAGAGCTCTAATCCCCTATACATAATTCTGAAGTCATTTACTTAAGAGGACCTTCCCAAACAGGAGCTATAACACTTAGTTCTGCTTTTTGGTGTTAGTTACCTAGTTGAAATCTACAGAGATAAACTTACTCAGTGGTAAGCATGAGAGGACCTTTCATTCTTGCAGGATTGTCTTCTCATCGGGATAGAAAAACTATCTTCTTGGAGAAGACCGGTGAGGAGCTGAGCTGCCTTCGTCACCACTGGTACTGCCCCTAATCCACTCCAGGCTTCCAAGTGAAGAGTGGAGCTGTGTGGGCACCTGCAGCACCACTCCAGCCCCTTGCCCCCACCTCTAGCTTCCTGGCTGCCCTGGTACCTGGCTCCACACCTCAGAGGCACAGGGGATCATAAGGCCATTGTCCTGAGCTCAGGAAGATAGAGCAGAAGTGAACAACAGAAAGAAGGCCTCTCTCAGGTTTCTTGACAAAAATTGAAGCCCACTGGAAAAGTGAAGAGAATCTCTGCAATAAAGGCACACCAGACCACCATAGTTGGTAAGTTGGAGGGAACACCACCTCCCATCAGAATGTGGACTATCTTCAGGGAAAGGGCAGCTGGAACCTGTAGTAGAACCTTGCGTAGTTCAACCCTGCAGGAGGTCAGGGAGCTCAACTTGGGCCCTGCAGCCAGAAATCTGCCTGAATCTCAGGGGAGAGCTGCTGGCTTGCTGAGACTAATTGTCTTACATCTGCACATTGCTACCCATGTTGTTTATCACGACAGGAGAGACATACCCTGAAGGAGGCCCTTTATTTTTATTTTTTATTTTCAAAATTATTTTTTCTCTTATTTTTAAATTTTAACTTGTTTTTCTACTCTTCTAATTTTTCTTTCTTTCTTTCTTTCTTCTTTTTCTTTTCTTTGTCTCTTTCATTCTCTTGCTCTCTTGCCTTCTGACATTGTTCTTCATCTCCTTTTTTGTTCCTGTTCCTGTCCTAATTCAGATTTCTTCTTTCTCTTCATTTCTTCTCTCTTTTTCCTTTTCTCAATTGTCATTACTTTCAAAGGAAAATGAATACAGCTTCCCTATTGCTGTTAGGTTGTTCTGTTCTTGTCTTTGTTCTTTCATTCTGCCTTTTCCTCTTGTCTTCAACAGTTTTCTAGAGATTGTGTGATCTTTCTGGATCCTCTGGCCTCACTTCTAACCTTTCCCTATCCTTCTATCTATCTATCCCTCCCTCCCCAACTCCTTCTAAGTTCCCATCCCTAAGGGTAAAGTTGCTATATTGAAGAGTTTATTCACTATAAACATATTTTGGGCTGGTCCTCAATTTTGATTCAATTTACACTGTTAAAGGTGATAGATTAATAACTACAACAAAATGTCATTTTCTAAGCCATGCTTGATGCTATTGCTGTTGCTGATTGTATCACTTAGGCTAAGGTGTTGTGATTGATCTAATCAGTTGTCCCTCCTGGTATAATGAAAATGAGATTGCGTCAGGGTCATTAGAGAATCAAAACCTAAAGAGTAGCTATATCTGGAAGACCCCTCTGAGAACCAATCATTCCATAAGGGTTCTAAATACAAGCAACAAAGGTAGTTACAATAAGCAATATCAAAGTATCAACCCAGAAATTAAACTAAGGACAGTACCAACAACAAAAATAGAAATGAAAAGACATTTAAGCAAGACACAAACCCAGACTTACAGCTCACCAAAATCAAATTCTTGGGGAAATGAGATGGAAAAGTCTGATAATCAATCACCTGGACATCCTGAACTGATAGCACAGAAGTAACAGAACAGATGAATGAGGTTCTAGAAAAATTCAAAATGGAAATAATTTCCCAGATAACTACAGAAATGTGAGCAGATTGAAAGACATGATTAGAGACTCTAGAACAGAAACAGATTTTTTAAAAGTAGATTAGTTCAGGACCATGATGGTAGCCAAGAATGCCCAGCATAGGAAAGAAATGGAAACCATGAATGCCTAATATTGGAAAGAAAGTGAATCTAAGAAATAGATTCAAACAGATATCCAGGAGATTAAAAACTCTATTGAAAGCATACACAGCAGACTGAGGCAATCTGAAGACAGAATATCAGATATAGAAGACAGCATGGCAGTCAGTGACCATGAAAAGAGAGATCTCTTAAAAATAGTAAAGGACCATGAGAAATCAATCCAACCATTCCTAGATGACACAAAGAATAATATAAGACTGAAAAAAGCAGGAGAAAGTACAAATGACATTAAAAAAAGTTCACAGAATTAATGATAGAAAACTTCCCAAACCGAGTGAAAGAATTTAACATAGAGATAAGTGAGGCATATAGGACTCCAACTAGCCATGAAAAAAAAAAAAACTACACCTAGACATATAATAATCAAGATCACAGAAACCCAACAGAAGAACAAAATACTACAAGCAGTTAGAGAAAAGAAACAAATCACATGTAAAGGCAAGCCCATTAGAATCACAGCAGACTTTTCAACACAAACCCTCAAGTCAAGGAGAGCCTGGAGTGAGGTATTTCAAGCACTAAAAGAAAACAACCTCCAACCTAGACTAATGTATCCTGCAAAACTATATTTCAAAATGGTTGAGGAAATAAGATACTTCCATGACAAAGAATACCTGAGAAAATTCATGAATACCAAACCAACACTCCAAATAATTCTAAACAATATCCTACAAGAAGACAACAAAGGTCACAACTCCATGAGGTCCAACAGAGCAAATTCATCAGGCAAGATAAGAAATTAGAGGGAGAGGGAGAAAAATAAAAAAGAACCAACAACAGGAATACAACATGACAAAGATAAGTCAATACATATCAGTTATAACCATCAATGTTAATAGCCTCAATTCAACAATCAAAAGAAATAGACTGACAGAATGGATTAAGAAGCAAAATCCCACAATATGCTGTATATAAGAGATATACCTAGTTCGAAAAGAAACTCATAGACAGAAAATAAAAAGCATGGAAAACAGTTTTCCATGTGACAGGAACCCAGAAAAAAGCAAGGGTAGCTATCTTATTTGAAGACAAAGTAGATTTCAAACCAAAGCTAATTAAGAGAGACAAAGAAGGTCACTACATCCTTGTAAAGGGAACAATTCAAGACGAAGAGATGACAATCCTAAGTGTATATGCACCAAATACTAATGCCCCCAACTATACAAAACAAGTATTAGGGTGCATAAAAAACCAAATAAGCACTAATACAATTGTAGTAGAGGACCTCAATACCCCACTGTCACAAATAGACAGATCATCTAGACAAAAAAATCAACAATGAAATACTAGAACTGAACCAAGCTTTTGAACAAATGGACTAAAAAGACTTCTACGGAGTGTTCCACCCCACAAAATCAGAATATACACAATTTTCAGCTTCACATGGGTCATTCTGCAAAATAGACCATATACTACCTCATAGAACATGTTTAAGTACTTGCAAAGGAATTGAAGTTATCCCGTGTATATTATCAGACCATAGTGTAATTAAACTGGAGATCAACAGCATAAGAAACTGCAAGAACATCACAAAAAACACATGGAAATTATATAACACTCTCCTGAACAACCAATGGGTCACACAGGAAATTAAAGAAGAAATTAGACAGTTTTTAAAAATAAATGATAATGCCAATACAACATACAGGAATCTACGGGACACAATGAAAGCAATTCTACTAGGGAAATTCATAGCAGTGAATGACAACACAAGGAAAACAGAGTGAGCTCAAATAAACAACCTAATGCTGAATCTTAAGCTCCTAGAAGAAGAACAGGAAGAGAAATCCAAAACTCTTATGTGGGAGGAATTATAAAGATCAGAGCAGGGGTCGGAGATTTAGCTCAGTGGTTTTGCTTCCTGCTGCGCAAGCCCAAGGACCAGAGTTTGATCCCCAGTACCAAAAAAAAAAAAAAAAAGATCAGAGCAGAAATCAATGCAATGGCAACTAAGAGAACGATACAAAAAAATCAATGAATCAAAGAGTTGGTTTTTTGAAGGAATAAATAAAATTGATAAACCCTTAGGCAACCTTATCAAAAAAAGGAAAGAAAAAGTCTCAAATACATGCAATTAGGAATGAAAAAGGTGAAGTCACAACAGATCCAGTACAAATCCAGAGGATCATCAAAACCTACTTTGAAAACCTGTACTCTAAACAAATGGAAAACACAGAAGAAATGGACAGGTTTTTAGATACATATGAATAACCAAAGTTGAATGAAGAAGATATAAAAATTCTAAACACCCCAATTACAATCAGTGAAATTGAACACATAATTAAAAATCTACTAACAAAGAAAAGCTCAGGTCCTGATGGCTTCACTGCTGAATTCTACAAAACATTTAGAGAAGTATTGCCAGTACTCTTTAAACTTTTCAATGAAATTGAAAGGGAAACAGTACCTCTAAATTCATTCCTGGAAGCAAGTATTACTTTGATTCCAAAATCAAGGAAAGACCAAAGAGAACTATAGGCCAAACTCCCTAATGAACATAGATGCAAAACTCCTCAATAAGATACTGGCAAACAGAATACAGACAGTCATCAAGAAAATCACACACCCTGACCAAATTGGATTTACCCCAGGGCTGTAAGGATGGTTCAACATACGTAAATCAAAAAATGTAATACATTATATAAACAGAGTCAAAGACAAAGACTATATGATCATCTCAATAGATGCAGAAAAAACATTCGATAAAATTCAAAACCCATCCATGATAAAAAAAAACCCTGCAGAAAATTGGAACAGATGGTCTTTATCTCAACTTGATAAAGGCTACCTATGAAAAACCAACAGCCAAAATCATACTAAATGGTCAGAAACTGAAAACCTTCATGCTAAAATCAGGAACAAGCAAAGGATGTTCACTATCACCACTCCTGTTCAATACAGTTTTGGAAATAGTAGCCAAAGCATTTAGAAAAGAGAAAGAAATAATAGGAATAAAGATAGGAAAGGAAGAAGTTAAACTGTCATTATTTACTGACAATAAGATATTCTACCTAGAAGACCCAAAAAACTCTACTGAAAGACTTCTAGACTTAATTGACAGATTCAGTAGAGTAGCTGGATACAAAGTCAACACTCAAAAATCAGTAGCCTTCTTGTACACAAATAACAGACTCACTGAAAGAGAAATTAGGGAAACAATTCCTTTCACAATAGCATTCAAAGAAATAAAATATTTAGGAATCAATCTAATGAAGGAAACAAAAGACCTCTACACTGAGAACTACAGCACTCTGAAAAAAAGAGATAAAAAAGGATATAAGTAAATGGAAAGACATCCCCTGTTCCTGGGTAGGAAGAACCAATATTATGAAAATGGCCATACTTCCAAAACTCCTATACAGACTCAATGCAATCTGGATTGAAATTCCAGTAGCATATTTCACAGAACTAGAGAAAACAATCCAAAAGTTCATCTGAACCAGAAGAGACATGTAGAATCGCAAAAGCAATACTAGGCAACAGAGACATGGCAGGGGGTATCACAATTCCCAACTTGAAACTGTACTACAAGCCACTGTGATAATAACCCCATGGTACTGGCAAAGAAACAGACCTGAGAGTCAATGGAACAGATTAGAAGATGCAGAAACAACTCCAGACATACTCAGCTACCTCATCTTTGACAAAGGAGTCAACCATCCTCACTGGAGGAAAAATAGCCTCTTTAATAAATGGTGTTGGAAAAACTGGATTTCCAAGTGCCAAAGATTAAAACTAGACCCATGTCTATCACCATTCACTAAACTAAAATCAAAGTGGATTAAAGATCTGAGTGTTAAAACAGAAATACTAAACTTGCTGGAAGACAAGTTAGGTAGAACTCTCAAGAACATTGGCATAGGAAAGGACTTTATGAACAAATCCTCAGTAGCACGGGAGCTAGCACAAAGAATCAACTACTGGGATCTCATCTTATTAAAAAGCTTCTGCACTGCAAGAGAAACCACTAACAGAGCTAAGAGACAACCTACAATTTGGGAAAAAAAATAACCAGCTGTTCCACAGACAAAGGTCTACTATCTAGAATATATGAAGAACTCAAAAAAATCAGACCCCCAAAATATGAAGACCCAATTCAAAATTGGGCATCTGAAATGAACAGATATTTCATAGAAAAAGAATTAAGACCAGCAAATAAATATGTGAAAAAATGTTCAACATCACTTGTCATTCTAGAGATGTAGATGAAAACAATGCTAAGATTCCACTTCACCCCAGAAAGAATGGCTGCTATCAGATATCATGAAATCAACCAATAACAAGTGCTGGCAGGGTTGTGGAGAGAAAAGAACCCTTCTTCATTGCTGGTGGGAGTTCAGACTGGTGCAACCACTGTGGAAACCAATATGGAGATACCTCAAACAACTAGGATTGGAAGTCCCATTTGACCCAGCTATTCCTCTACTCGTTATCTTCCTAATCATACCACGGTGACATATGCACACCCATGTTTATAGTGGCACAGTTTGTAATAGCTAAAACTTGGAAACATCCCAATTACCCATCAACTGGAGACTGGATAAAGAAGCTGTTGTTTTTTAAAAAAATGGAGTACTACTCAGCCATAAAGAATGAGAAACTAGAGACATTTATAGCTAAATGTATGTACATTGAGGCCATACTCTTAAGTGAAATAGATAGGACAAACACGTGTAAATAACAAATAGTTTCTCTGGTGTGAAAAACTAAAAGTGTAAATAAGAATCAAAATGTATAATTGATATTGTGAAATAGAAAGAAAATATTTAAAGGAATATGGGAAGTGGGAGGGGAAGAGGAAAGAAAGGAGGGAATAAAAAATTATGAGAAAAGGAAAAGCATGGAAACAAAGTCCTTATAAGTAGGGAAGGGTGGAGAGGGTGAAGGGAGGGCAGGGGAAGAGGGAAAAAAATAAGAACCAAGAGACATCATGTAAAGGTACTAGACCCCAATGATGAGTGTAGCTGTATTGTATACCAAAAATGTACTAATAAACTAAATGGGGAAAAAAAGAGAAAAAAGACAAAATTAAAATCAGAACATAATATCTAACATTTGTGGGCCTATGAAAATTATCAATATACATAATAGAAAAGGAAGAGGAAAAAGAAATTAATAAGAGCAACATTTGATGTGATCATGACTGAGAATGACCCCTAATGTATATCACACATTGAACCACAGATCCAAGAAGGTTAAAAAAACACTGAACAGTGCAAACGTAAAATATAAAACAAAGCAACCTATACCTAGGTATATCAAATGCAAATTTTAGAAAATAAAATGAAGAAAAATTCTTGAAAGTACTTAGGTGTTGGAAAGGCAGAAACACTTTACCTATAGAAGAGTAAAGATTATTATATTCAGCCTATCTTCAGAAACTTCAAGCATAAAACATTTAAAGTGTTGAAAATTCAGTTTAGAATTCTGTATCTTGTGGTATTATCCTTCAACTATCAAGAAGAAATCAAGACTTTTCCTGATGAACAAATATTGAGAAAATATGTTCCCAGTACATGTCTTGTAATAATTGTTTAAAGTAGTTTTTCAGAAAAAAGGATAGATTAGTCCACCTACTGTGACTACAATAAATACTAGAAATAATCAAGACTTCATGAGAAAAGGCGTACTTTGTCTGTCTTATTTTCAGCCTATGATCAGTTGGCCTCCTTGTTTTCAGGTCTGTGGGGAGGTAGTATATCATGGCAGGAGAAAAGAGCATATGGTGTAGCAAAACTACTCACTTTATGGCTAAAAATTAAAGGAAGGAGGGAGGGAGAAAGGGAGAGAGAGGGAGGAAAGAGGTGGCAGAGGAAGGAAGTGACCAGGGTCCAAGAATCTCCTTTGCAAGCACTACACTCAGTGAACTAAAGGCCTATTTCTATGACCCATCTCTTAAAGTTTCTATACATACTGTGTCACAGACTGGGAACAAAGACTTTAATGTATGGAAATTGGGGAAGCACTTACTCAAATATAACAGAAGGGAAATGATATTGGTCACAAACTCCAACCTACATAAAAGAAGATCAAACTGATCCAAAGACAATAATTTGTTCAAAATTATTACAGCGATAATATAATTGCACATGATTATGAGACTATAAAACACATGTACATGCTTACGTATGCACATTTATAAGTGAAATGAAATAGCAATGATACAAGAGAAGAGAGTGATGAATTAATGTTATTTTGTTTTTATGTATAATTGTACTGCCCATAACCACCATAGTACTCAATAAAAATGAATTCAGATTAATATAAATATAGACTATAAATTATTGGGGTAACACTATAGAAGTTTTTTTAAGTAACATTCATATGGTAACAAGAGAGAAAATACAATTACATAAAGTGGTCAATTAAAACTGCAAAAAACATAAAAAGAGTGAAAGAAAAATTGAAACAAGAAAGGCAACAGATAGAAAATAGTAAAAAAGGTGACACCTATCAATTGTATCAATAATCAATTTAAACATCAATGGTATAGAAAGCACTAGTTAAAAGACAATGATTGTGAAATTAGATTTTAAAAGATTAAATTCTATGTTGCCTATAAGAAACCCACATTAAATATTAAGAAATATGTAAGTTGAAAGTTATTAGATGGAAATGACATAACATGTTTTATGGTAACCAGAAGAAAGTGAGAGTAGCTGTATGAATTTCAGATTTCATAACAAAGAAATTTATTTGCAATAAACAAATGCAACATTTATGATAAAAAGACTATTTAGCCAAAAGACATAATAGTTCTTAGTGTGTATGAAACTAACAATAATGTTAAAATACATGACGCAATAACTGGTAGACAAGAAATGAAAAATAGGTAAATCTACTACTATAGTTGGAGAATTTAACATTCTTACAAATGTACAGATAGAAGAGAAAAAAAATGAGTAAAAACATAGTTGAATTCAACAGTACCAAATGGATTTAATTGACACGTACAGATTAATTCATTGAACAGCAGATTATACATCTTTTCAAAATTGCATGGAACATTTTCCAAGATAAATTACATTCTAGGTCAGAAGATACACCTTAACAAATTTAAAGTAATAGAAATCATACTGTATTTGCTCTTAGATAACAGTGCAATTAGATTAAAATCAACAAAAGAAAGATAGATGTAGTATCTCAAAAGGCTTGGAGACTGTACAAAACACTTTTAAATTAAATATTTGTCAAAGAAGATATCTAACAAAAATTTCAAATACTTGAAATTAAATTAAAACAAAGATAAAATTTATCAAATTTGTGGGCTGCAGCAAAAACAATGCTTAGAAGAAAATTTATAGCAATGATTAAAAATATTAAGGACATAATATTGAAAATCATGAGTATAAGCTAACAATTTAAAAAACAAAAAATAAAAGCAAATTAAATCTAAAGGAAGCATAATAAATTAGAGCAGAAATCACTAAAATTAAAAATATGAAGTCAATAGAGAAAAAAAATCAACAATGCAGAAGCTGAAAAGATTACTAAAATTTATAAACAATTAGCCAGGCTAAAAAAAAAAAAAGAAAGAAAGAAGATACAAATTACTAATGTCAGAAATGCATAGGAGTTCTTACTACATATCATATGGACATTAAAATGATAATGAAAAAATATTATTAAAATGTATGCTTACAAATTCAACACCTACATGAAATAGACCAATTCCTTGAAAGACACAACATGTAAAAATTCACAACAAAAAACTGCTGTCTCTGAATAGGCTTGTATCTACTGGAGAGATTGAACTAGAATTGTTAACCACTAATTAAGCATCAGGCTCAGATATGTGAACCCTACCAAACATTAAGACGTCATACCATTATCTACAATCTAGTCCAAAAGATTTAAGGAAAGTAAATATTTTGTAATTAATTCTGTGAATAAAAAGTAACTCTAATACTGAAACCAGACAAAGATATTATGAGAAAAGAAAACTATAGTCCAATTATTTCCCATGGAAAGAGATGTAAATATCATAAAAAAGTAGCAAATCAAATTAAAAATAAACTATATAGCTAGAGCAAGTGGGTTGCATCGCAGTTCTGAAAGACAAGTTCAACACTTAAAAATCAGTTAAGGTGATCCATATCCTCAGCAGGCTAATGAAGAAAAATCATGCGATCATACAAACAGATAATGAAAAAACATTTGATATTATCGAACAACAAATTATGATTAAAACTCTCAGAAAATGAGAGATAAAGAATTTCTTCAACTTGGTTACATCTACCAGTCTACAATCAACAGTACATTTCCTGGTGAGAAACTAGAATCTTCTCCTGTGAAATCAGTAATAAGGCAAGTTTGCTTCCTCTCACTACATATTTTTAACATTATACTGATAAGTCCTGCATAATGTAATAAGACAAGAAAAGAAACAAAGGGAGAAAGAAAGAAAACTCTCTTTGATGACATGATTGTATATGAAGAAAATCCAAAACAATCAACAAAAAATAGCTCCTGGATGAATGAATGATTTTAGAAAGTTTGCTGAATACAATATAAATGTTAAAATATATTTTCTTACAATATTAATGTTAAAATATATTTTCTTGTATACAAGGAATAATCAATTGAAATTTAAGATTTATAAGCTTATATCCTTAACATTAGCATACCCAAATGAAACACTTAAATGCAAGTCTAACAAAAATGTGTCCAAGATCTATATGAGAAAGCTACAAATTCTGATGAAAGAAATAAAAATTCAAATATTCAATCATTATGCATTGGAAGTGTCATATTGTCAGAACATTAGTTTTTCCCAAATGAATATATTGAATTAATGCAATTACAATAAAAATCTCAACAAGTTATTTTGCAGGTATCAACAGATGAATTCTAAAATTTAAATAGAAAAACAAAAATAAAGAACAGCTGACAGATTATTGAAGAACAAATTTGAAAGGACTAACAATACTTCAACCCTTATGATTTTACTACAGTATTCAGTGTGGGAGTATTGAAAAATAGGCAACAAAATCAGTGGAACAAGACAGAGCTCAAAAATAGACTCAAAGAGAGCCAGAGATTTAGCTCAGTGTCACAGAACCTGTCTGGCAAGCACAAGGTCATGAGTTTGATCCCCGGTACCAATAAGAAAAAAAAAAAGACTCACAGATATACTCATCTGATATTTGACAAGAGAGAAAAGGCAATAGAATGGAGCAGAAAGAGTCTTTTCAACAAATGGTTGTGGAATGAATGATCAGCTACACATTAAAAAATGAATCTAAGATTTAACTCTTATGAATTGTGCTGCTGTCAGCATGGATGTGCATGTATCACTATAATATAATGTCTTTAACTCTTTGGAGAAGATTTACCTAGAAAAGAAATAGCTGAGTCAAATGGAATTTCTACTTCTAGTTTTTGAGGCATGCCCATGCTGATTTCCATAGTAGAATGAATAAAGATGCGATATTTATACACAACAGGGTACTATGCTGCTATAAAAAAGGATAAATTTAAATAATTTGTAGGAAAATAGATATACATTGAGTCCATAATGTTAAGTGAAATAAATCAGATGCATAAGCCTAAGTATAACATGATTTTTTCTTATATGAGAAATCCAAAATATAAATAAAGAACAAAATAAAGATAGATAATAGATAGGGGCATATAGTTTTTGCAAATGAGAAAGGGACTCAGAGAAGGCAGGGGGAAGAAGGGAAAGAGGACATAAAAAGAATCAAGATGTGTAACACAGATGTACCAACTCCTCACAATGAATGTTATCATTATGTACTACAAACATATACTAATAAGGTGAAAAATTAAAACAAACTAATCTGGACACAATCCTTATATCCTTTAAAAATTTAGCTTGAAATGAATTAGACTCAAATATAAAATCTAAAATGATAAACCTTCTACAAAATGACTACTTTACTCAGGGTCATGAAGGTGACTTTTTGATACTACAGCTAATGTATTATCTATAAAATAAATAATTGACTAACTATACTTTATTCATATTATAAAATGTCTGTTCACAAAAGACACTATAAAGAGAGTAAAAAATTATGTCACAGACTTAGAGAAAATTTGTTTGTAGAAGATATCCAAAAAAGAACTATTTTACAAAATATACAAAAAAATGTCCTCTTAAGAGCAGCAGTAAGGACACAACCAATTTAAAATTTAAAAATGATCTAAACATACTCTTCACCAAAAATATACAGATGACAAACACATGAAAATATGAACATCATACCCTTTAGAGAATTTCAAAATAAAACAATAATGTTACACCACCATTCATCTATTAGAATGGCCAAAATACAAACCACTAACATTACAAAATGGTAGTAAAGATTTGAATCTGTGGGAACACTAATTACTGGTAGTAATAATTATTGGCCAGTTTGACAGGCAAGAATTACAAGAAATGCTTAGAGAATTTAACATCTGTATTTCTGTAGCCATCAATTCAAGCTTTAAACATCTTATTTAGGATAAACTCATTTCGCAATGACCTTACTTAGCTGTTGTCCTCTTGGACTAAGATTTTCGCTGTCTGCCTACTTGTTTGAGTTTGTCAGAAAACATTTAAATAAATATGATTTTCTAGAGAGCACTTTTAAAAAGAAGAAGTTTTGCTTCTCTTTAATCTCTGCTATACTGACGTTAAAATACAATTATAGGAAGAGGAAAAACATGTGTATCTTTCAAATTCTTAAATGCAGAAAGATAAAATTTCCGTCCTGGTAGAATAGCAGAAAATGGCTGGGCAGGACCTCATTGGGGAGGATGGATTTTGGATTATGCCATTACAGATGGCTTTTCTTTGATTAAGGTGAAAAGAAATGAACTCATAGTAAATTCTATAGATAAAACTCTTTCAGAGTGGAAGTGTAAATGTGGTGATTCTTTGCAGAAAACCTAGAGTTTTTTTTTTTAAACTGTCCAATCAAAAGTCATCAGAAATCTTCCGGAAAACAAATCCAAAAGACTGAGAAGATTTTAAGAGATTTAGGAAGAACATAGCTGTTGGAAAAGATTTAGAACTATTCACTAGCAGATTTGTACCTTACTATCCTTACCAATCTATCTTACAAAATACCTCAGAGAAATATTTCCAAACTGAAATAATGCACAGGAAACCATAGTTTAGCATGACTTGGGAAAAACTCCAGTGTCAGGCCCAAAGTCTATCTAAATTCTTTGGTAGTAGAACTTTGATTAAAATACTAAGCTTTATGAAAAGTCATATTATTATGATTTAAATATATATATATCATGAAACATTTATTTTTAGTGATAATACTTAGCTTATAAATATTATAAACACAATACTTCCTTCCAGCAACTTCCTTAGCATTCTCTTTTTTCTTTCTTTCTTCTTTTCTTTCCTTTTTTTGGGGGGGGGTATTTTAAGTTAGTTAAAGTAATAATTAAGTCTATGAAAAAAGCCCATGGTGGCACAAACTTAGAAGTTTCACCCACTGTTGCTATGGTAGAAAGTTCATTTTCCCCATATAATAGAAGTTAAGCAGAAAAACTAAGAAGAATCTCTTTGCAATTAATTGATCATTTAATGTGCCCACAGAAGCTATATAAAAATGAGCAATGTTTCTTTTCTGTGCTTTCCTACAAACTCAAAATATTATATTCATCATATTTTGAAGGCATCTCTTTAAAATTAATAATTTATAGTGCAGCAAAAATTTCAATCAATTAAAATAGTTTACCTTGAGAAAAAAATGGTGTGTATAAATATTTCCTTGACTCTAAAGACACAATGGAGCATTTCTAATTAGCCTGAAGATAGTTGATCAGACCAGGAAATATCTGCTTAGTTCTGTACATATACTATCAGTTTATGTTCCTGTTATGGTTTGGATCTAAATATTCCTGAAGAGTTTTATGTGTTCTGAGGTGGGGCTTTCAAAGGCTGACTGCTGAATGTGTTTGTTAGGAGATATGGCCCAGTTGGAGGATGTGGCTCATTGGGGGCATGACCTAGAAGGGTGTGTTTTGTTCCTGTTTCTTGCTTTTCCTCTCTGCTTTTTGGCTGCCATGGGTTGAATGGCTTTCCTCCACCAGGCTTTTCTGCCAGGATGTTTCTGCCTTGGAGCCAGCCAACCAAGGACCAAACCCTCTGAAATACTGAGCCAAACAAATCTTTCCTCTTTTAATTTGTGGGTGCTGGATATTTTGTCCTAGTGACAGGAAAGTCAATGATAGTTTCATGATTTCTTGCTTCTGTACAATATTTAATAAAATATTCTCCTTTTTTTTCTCCATGCTGTTTTTTGCAGCCATAAATTTCTGGTTTATTTTTTTTCTATATATTGAAAGAGGTAATGCTAGACTGGACTTTCCTATGGAAAATAGTAAACTTATTAATATTTCCAATTAAATATAATCTGAAAGAATTTTTATGGCTTGTATCCTGGGCTTGTTAATTTATCCTTGTTGCTACTGATTTCCAGAACTACAAAATTTGCTAATTAAAGTGATTAGGGTATATATAACAAATAATACAAACTAAACATCAAAATGTGAAACAGTCTTTTTAATGGTCTAAATGTGTTCTCCCAAAGACTAATGTACTGAGGATACTAACCTCATCAGTGGATTAATCCACTGAGGGGTTCAGAGTGGACTGGGCTGTCAGGAGGTAAATTCTAGTCAGAATTGATGGGTCTATCTTCCTTCAGCCACTTTTCTTGCTTTCTCTGAGATTTCCTGGTTACCACCAGGTGAATAGATTTTCTCCACTAAGACCTTCTGCCATGATGTTTCTGCCTTGAATCTAGCCAGTTATGGACTGAAACCTCTGAAACTGTAAACTACAAAAAACCTTTTCCACCATAATGTTATGTGTCCAAGCAATTAGAAAGCCAACCAGTACCTTAGGTAAAAGTGAAATGTATATTTTGATAGCAAATTCATTAAGTGAATACATTTAAATATTATTTTTGTTTATCTTAAGTTTTCATCACTGAAATTCACTATTGATTATAAAGTTATTTACCAGTCCAGTCACTCTCCCAACATTTTCACTAAGGAAAAGAAAAATTACTATCTGAAAGCCTCTATGACAGGGGAAACCTCATTTGGAAAGCAACATGAGAAATGTTTATTTCACGGGACTGATTAAAAGCGATATTAAGTATTCATCAGTGCTTTCATTTCCTTCCTTCCTTTTCTTTTATTCCACTAACAACACTGACAGGGACCCATAGTCTAATACTTACATAATCAAATTCAACCACAATATCTAATGCCATAACTATAGAAAAAGGTATTCAGAAAGCTGAAATAGACAAAATTACTTGAAACTTTCTTTCTATTCATAGATAAATTACTACAACAAAAATGAATGTTATGTCTCCCAATAAAGCACTTTACCTTTGTTTAAACAGGACATATTTATCACCTCAACTATTAAGTTTTTTATTATTTTCTTTTTTTTTAATTTTTTTCTGTTAACTTTACAGCAGACACTGAGATCATAGAGGTATGACTAAGGAATTACATCTTCAGTTCCCTTCCAACAAGGTGACCACTCTGAAAGGCTTCCAATTCTGAGAAACAGTGACTCATACTCTGATCAAACTCATTAAAGGTCATATAAGTAATGCCAGGAAAGGATGTGGCTCTGTGCCAATGCTTCTCTTCCCATTCATAAGTGGAAATGATGTTCATATATCTAAACAAATGTATGTGGTTTTATTTATAAATTTTAGTATTTCAGCCAGTCATAGTTGATTTCCAAAATGAAGTATTTTCAATTAGTTCACCAACACTTAGAACATGAAGAGATTGAGTTTGTAACAAACAGCCATAGCACTGAAGTCAGATATACCTGTGCTTGATATGGTGCTAGAGCCAAAAAATTATTTTATTAAACAGTAGTTATATTCTAATTCATAGTTATATTTCATGCAGTGAAAGACAAGAGTAGAATATTATTAACAAGGTTCTACAATTGAATAATATTCTACAATTGAACATGGCAATTGGCTTGACTATAATTCCATTAAGTGTCTACCCAATTTAAATGACTGATAAATGGTACTGAGCTGTTTTTCTGTCTTTAAATTTTAGTAACATAGTGGGATTGAACATTTGAAATTGTGTCCATATGCATATATTATTGAAGAGTCCTGTTTTCACATCTTAAAGGGATGCCCACAATAGTGCTATATAATAGACAGAAATATTGTTGACAAAATATTTCAAGTATATGTTCATGCCTATTGGCAGCTAAATGTGCCACTTGAAGTGTAGTTTTTTGAGTTATGGAAAGGATCTAATGTGGAAAAACAAGTAGGAACAACAAAGAGATAGTTGTCATTCTGAAGTTCATGTGCTTGAAACCATCTATATTTAGCAACTTTTTAGTTCTAGTGCTTCTTGTGATCATCCCATCAGGATGCTCCTCTTCTATTTATCTTGTTGCTACTTCCCTATTTTTCCTGGAAAAATCATAATGTATGTTGACATTCACTCTGGATCTCTAAAGAATCTAAAAGCATTACAAATACATTTCGATTTTGACATAAATTGGATTATTGGTCCAAACACCTTCTTTTCATTTTCCATGTACTACTGATTCCATAACTCTTTTCTTACTTCAGCAATTTTTAAGTAAAACTCTCGTTATTATTAAATGCATTGTGCCACATATTCTGTATTTTGCTGACTGTAGCTAAAGCAAAGTACAATGGTCACATCGACTGTGTGCTTAATTCAGTTTAAATTTACAACCATGAACTTTAACAGAGCTCACACTGGTGCTCAGAGACTGTACTCTACTTTTCAGCCCATTAATTAGTCTAATTCAACAGGAAACTATTTTGTAATTTCTCTCTTCTCAAAAATCTGACCTCTCTTCCACCATCTCTGCTTTCAACCAAAGACCCTGCTTTCTATTTCACAGAATCAACAAAAGCAGGTTAACAATATCTCCCTCAAATTCTCATTGCCACTGTGACTTATACTCAGTTATTTGCCTTCCTTCCTGTTACAACAGATTGGTTTCTGTGTTTCTAGAGCTATCTCCTCTATTCTTGCACTCAAGGCCTGGGATACTTATCTGCTTGGATACATTGCTTAAGCGACTTTCCCTACATTTATTTGTTCTATTAATTTTTCTTTTCACCTTACCCATAGAATTGTTACTTTTTGGGTTAGATAGATCAGTTATAATATTGGCCTAAAGAGAAAAATCAGCATTATCTAGAGATTAGATTTGGTGTGAGGAGAAAGAGGAAAAGAGGAAAAGAGGAGAGTAAAAGTTTCCTATCTGGTCTATGTAATAGGAGGGTGGGGGTCTCATAAACTGAGACGGGAGGTTTGGTGAACAAAGCAGATTGGAGAGAAACATCAAGAATCAGTTTAGGACATTTTAGATTTGAGATATTTAATAGACATTCAAGCAAAGATGCTACAGAAACATTAATGTGAGTCTGAAGATGAAATGTGAGTCATCTGCATTAAGATAGTATAGTAAAACCTTGGTTTGTGAGCATAATTTGTCCCAGAAACATGCTTGTAATCCAAAGCACTTGTATATATCAGTGAACTTCCCCATAAGAAATAATGAAAATTCAGTTGATTCATTCCAAAACCCAAAAGTATTCATATAAAAATGATTACAATACTGTAATATAATGCAAAATAGAAAGAAAAATAAGTATACTAACCTCCACTTATCTTTGAAAACCTGGCGTGAGGGAAATAATAGAGGGGAGGGTTACCACATCATACAATTTTCATTATCACTAGCGGAATCACTTCTGTCAATTGACTCAATGAAATCTTTTTCTTTGCATGTAACTTTAACAAGGAACCTATCCACGGAGATTTGCTTTTGCTTCTTTTTGAGGATTTTGTGGAAATGTGACATTGCACTGTTGTTAAACAGATTCACCACATGCACTTATTCAGGTTAGTTCCTAGTCTTCTGTCTCTTTATTCCACCATCCCATGGCCTTAAATATTTTATTTTCACCTGTAGTTTACAAAATATTTTTATATAATAGATCGTTTTTCACTTAGTTTCTTTATTGTTTAATTTTTATATTATTACAATGATTAATATGGTAGAATATAACATTCAAGAAAGCTGTAGTTTTTGTATCTTTTCCTGTATTACTGTGTTTGACAATAGACTGTTAAAATATATTTCTTGAATTAACACATAGTGTAGCCTTACAATCTTAAAAATAAATTATTTCAAAGTGAAATTCAAGGAAATAAAAGAAAAGAACTAGAAACAAAAAAAAGAATGTCTAAAATATTTCAGGAGTTAAAGAAAAAAGGAAATGAGATAAAATAAAAGTTATTAAAACAAACAATGGAAAAGTTGAAGTTGAGAAGAAATAACTTTTTAAAAGGATAAGGTACTTGTAAATTTTACATTGTAGCTTTAAAGTTGGATAAAATAATTTTAGTCCTTCATTGATTTTTGAATAAATTTTTATAATAATGCAGATAATATACATTATAATGAATTATATAAATATATATTATGTACCAATTTTGAGACATTGATAATAATGTGTTAATTTTAATATTAATTGATATTGATAATAAAGTATTAATAAATAATACAGTAATTACTGCATAAAACATATAATATTATGTACACACTGGGCCTATATTTTTCTCCATTAAACTTGTTCATAGAACAAAAATAAAGCTAGCCAATAAACTGGCTCACAATATTACCCACTCCACTTCAATTATTTTTAAAAGTATGAATCAAAGTTCTGATTTTTCCAATTAAATGAAAATAATAATTTCTAAGTGTCAAATTCTGTAATTTTCATTTACAATATACACAGTATATACCAGCTTCTTTTGATAAATTTGATTTCTTTCTTGGCTGAGTGTCTAACTGACACTTTTATAGAAGAGGGATCTCCCAATTTTTTACTACAGACTAGTCAGACAACTATGGCAGCCTTCAAAATTTGGTAATCAGAATTAATAATTTATAGTTGGCATTACCTATACCCCTAAAGCATTTCTCCCATGGTATTAATGATTCCTCTACTCTTACCTATTAAGTTACCTTTCTGTGTTCTCTGTCTCTGTTTTCTATTCAATTTTCCAACACTTTAGCTTTCTAACCCTGTTCCCCTCTCTCTACCATATAATCAACTTACACAATGGTATTAGAGCCCTCAATGATTTTGTATGTCATGATATATTAATTTCAGATTCTCTAGAGTAACACTGTAGACTTTTCACAATCAAGATGCTCTTTCAAAAACATTATTTTCCTTTTTTATGTGTACTATATATCCCTCATACACATATGTATACTGTTGTTCATTTGTAATATTATACACTTTCATTATTACATGCACAGATATTGCTATATAGTTTGCATGTGTTCTCCAGAAAACAGGTTTTAGACACTTAATCTTTGATGTATTGGTGCTGAGTGGTGAGGCCTAATGGGACATAAGTCTTGATGTATTAATGCCATTGTAAAAGGGCTGGAGGCTGCAAATTCAATCTTTTCCTCTTTTTCATTCTTTTTACTTTTTTTGCCCTTCTGTGATGGAATGATGTAAGAAGGCCCTTGTCAAATGTCAACTGCTGTATCTTAGACTTCTCAGCTTCCAGAATTGTGAGTCAATCAATTTCTGTTCATTATAAATTGCTTGTTCTTATATATTCTGTTATAGAAGCATAAATTGGGGTAAGATTCATATGTGTACTTACTATGCATTATGGCTTGTATCTTGATGGTCCCTCAAAGCCTTATGTCCTCACAGATGCAGTTCTATGGTGCTGGCTGAATCTAGGCTGCATGATACTTGGATTAAGGATATGTGGTACTAAATTAATTGTAATTATAGTTCTGGGTGTGGCCAAATGGATTTACTGAAAACAGAATCCCCACCCGGAGAGTATGGCACCACCCAAAAGGCTTGTATCCTGGATGGGATAAAAGAGAAAGACAAGCTAGCTGTTTGTTATCTTTTGTCTGCCATGACATGAGCTTTTTCTCTTCTATAATGCCCACCTGCCACCCTGCCTTAGAGCCACCTGACTATGGACTGAACATCTACAAACTGTGAGATGAAATAAACTTTTCCTCCTTTAACTTGTGAGTGTTGGGTATTGTGTTTCAGTGACCACAAAAGTAACTAAGACACTATGTGAGTGTACATGGATGTGTGTTTGTGTGTGTATTATTGTGTAAATAATCTAGATATATCAACTTCATTAGATTAAGAGAAGCCTAGCAGATTAGTATTCTCCCAGCTGTGTCTGTATGGGTCAAGGAGGTGTGGTCTCAGTACCATGCATATTCTCTTGCCCCTTGCTCTCTGGCACTGTCCCTTTGCAATACTTCCCAGCCACTATGAACTAAGCATCTCTGCTCTACTATATAGTTTTGACATGATGTTGTTGGCTTCAGCCAACCTTGAAATGGAAACCCTGAATAATGAGGCAAATTAAACCTCTCCTCCTTCAAATTTTGTTGTATTGTTGGGTATTGTTTCTCAATAATAGAAAGCTGATTAATACTGAAAATTATTCCAAAGAAGTTGAGTTATTGCTGTAACTATAATGCACCATGTACTTTAGAAGCCTTTGGAACTGTTTTTTGAGGTAGCTTGATAAGAATATAGAAATGTAGGCAAGATAAACCCTAGAAATGATGTAAGAGCTTGCTGGGTCACAGATCAGAAGACTACAATGCTGATAGGAATGTGGTCAGTAAAGGCCAGGCTCAGGATGTTTCAGTTAGAAGAAAGGAACAATTGGCAGTCAAACTAGATGCCATGTGTGTTATAACTTGACAGAAAATTTGTCTGGATTTTGCCCGCATTTTGCCCATTTCCTGATATTTTGCAGGAGAATGAAATTAAGGTCAGTAGACTAATCTGTGGGAGAAATTTCAAGACAGCCCAATATTAGGGCCATGGCATAGGTACTGCTGATTGCTTCTAGCCACATTTATAAAGAATCTCAAAGGCAAATGGTAAAGCAGAAAAAAATGAAATACTTAAATGTTGAACCAGAAGGAATCACATGTAAAATTGGGTTCAAATTAGCATCATTAAAAGAGAACATGTACTTTGTATAGAGACAAGAAGATAGATGGCATTAGGGCATCTCAGGATTCAACAAGATACCATCCACTGTAGGCTCAAGTGTATAAAGGTGCCAAAATTTCATTTTAGAACAGGGTCCCTGGGTTACCTGCTTGAGCAGAGCCTTCAAAGGAATTGGCTCCACTAGATACATTTCACTGTGCTCAGCCAAACAGGTACTTGGAACCACTGTAGCCATGGTCCGAGGGACTCTGGATACTGATCAAGCTGGCAGCAGACCTTGGTGTCATCCATGTGATGCTGGTTTTAATGGCATAAAAAATGCAAGAGCTGTGAGGTTAAGATGACTTAAACACAGATTTAAAGGAAGGCCCAACAGGCCAGGAAAAATCAGTACCTGAAGCTCTGTAAATGAAGCTAAAGGAACAGTGGAGACCCCAGGAATTTAGAGATGACAGAAATGTAGAATACCTGCCAAGGAAAGCTGCAGTCTTAAAGTAGAGACAGCCCAAGACAGAAGCCATATGGGCTGCATCCAGCAAGGGTACAGGGGTGGTGCTATACAAGCCTTATGAAACATCCCATCATCATGTGTCCCAGGTGTCAGATATGGAGCTACAAAACTTAATGTTCACTCCAATGGATTTGGTCTTGCTTTGATCCAATTCTATCTTCCTCATCCTCCCATTTAGAATAGGAATGTTTACCTTGGAATTGTACCTTTGGCTTATGTAACTACGTCTTTTTCTTACAGAGGTACACAATCAAGATACTTGGACACGGTCTTTTGAAAAATACTGGAACTGTTGAGATTTTAGGGATGGGATTATTGTGTTTCTGGTTGTACATGTTATAGTTGTTTTATTTTAGGTGGAATATGAGTGTGCTATGTTTTTATTTGGAGATTAAGAAGTAAGAAATGTGCTTGGGTATGAAGTTGACAAAGAGTGTTGGATTTTGACCATTACTTCTGATACATCAATTACATTAAGAAGTGCCTAGCAGATTAGTAAATTCCTAGTTGTGTCTTAGTGGGTCATAAAAGTATGACATTGGTAATAAATATAGTCCCTCATCCATTCCTCTGTGGCATTGGTCCCCTGCTCTGCTTCCTAGCCACTGTGAACTAAGAAACTTTGCAATTCTGCATCTTTCCCCCATGATGTTTCTGCCTTGGAGCCAGCCAGTCATGAGTGAAAATGTGATCCAATTAATCCTTTTCTCTTTTAAATTATAGATGTTGAGTATTGTGTCTTGGCAATGGAAAGCTTACTAATATGTTTACTTAATACATTATGTGCCAAATTCATTATGTACCAAATACAGTATGTCCTCAATAATGCACCAAATATCTTATGACTATTAAGGTTCATCTCAGGCATACAAGGATATTTCAACATTCAAAAAGTAGTGAGTGTAATGTAATGTCAATCAGTGTCAACAGACTCATTAACAAAAAACATAGAATTGCCTCAGTAACTGCAAGAAATAATTTGTAAGTGGATTTTTCATTGTTTGAAGAGGCTCACTTGACAGGAACTGATATCTGCGGGTAGTCTCTAGTGAAGACTTAAGTAGGCATGTGAGAGAGCTAAGAAGTAAGTCTTCCTTTATTTCACTCTTGACTGAAGCCCTAGCCAAAACCTTGATTGTAGCTCTATGAGAGATCTGGGCCAATTATCCAGAAAAGCTGATCTTGGAATTCTAACCTTCAGAAAATATCAGCTAATAAATATTTAATGTTTCCAGCTACTAAATTTTGTGGTACTCTGTTACACAACAAGAGATAATATATCATAGAAGCTCAATTGATATTTGACAGTTTTCAAGATATTTTAACAGAGAAGTAGAGTCTCCTCTTACACATCATGCTAGAAAAATAGGACACAGGAGTGGGGCAAATGAGCTTGTTCATTCACTTCATACTATATAAAACAAAACTAAAAGGGACCCTGTAGAGAAAAGTAAACAATGAAACTCTAAAACATTTAATCAAAAAGAAAATGTATTGCCCAAGAAATCATTATTGTGACTTTGGGTTACATCATAATTTCTTAAATAGTATACAAAAAGCAAACATAAATGGAAAACTGGATAAATTAGGTTGCACTAAAATTAAAAATGTTGGCTCATTAAAATATACTGTTAAAAAACAAAGTAAGACATAGACTGGGGATAAAGGTTTGGGATACAGAAAAACTCAACTCAATATTAATAACTAAATATTTAAAATCTAAAAAGATAACAGATATTTCTATTCAGAGGTGCAGATGGTAAATAAATACATGATTAGCCTTTTCATCATTAGTTATTATAGAAATTCAAACTAAAACCACAAGGAAACAGCCACACACATAAAATAGTGAAATAAGTGAACCAACAACCTGACAGTATCATGCGCTGGAGAAGGTGAGGAGTAATTCTAACTCATATATTGCTGTTGGGAATGAAAAGTAATATAGGAATCATGGAAATAGAAGCCAACTAATAGAAAGTTAACTAATGATAGTCTTAGTTAACCAATAAAATGAAACATTTGTCCACAGAATGTCATACATATAGTAACTATATATAGTAATTTACTTACAAGTGTCAAAACCTGGAAGAAACCTAAGTCTATCAACATCAATTTGTGAATGCATTAAAAAATTATAGTACAATATCATCCAACAATAAAAAAGATTAAGTGCTAATATATGTACATCTATAAATTTTAAAATAATTATTCTAAATGAAAATAGCTAGACATGAAACCTTACATACAAAATGACTCTAATTATATTACATTATGGAAAAGGTAAATATAGAAGAAAAGTCAGATAAGTAGCAGCCAATGAGTTGATAATGACCTTGAAAATGTTTCATATTTTCATTCTGGTGGTGATTGTGAAGCTATTAGTGTTTCTATAAATTCATCTACATACATACCCAAGAAAATAAATCTTACTATATGTAAAATAACATAATAAATATGGCATAAACAAAGAAGTAGAGAAGCTAAAATAAGTATATATAAATAATGAAAAAGCAAAAATTGGGATAAAATGGTAGAAAAATGTGAAATGATACATACAAATTTTTAAGCATATGTAAAATACATTTAAATAAAATTAAAAGTAATGAACAAAAATATTTGCAGTACATAAAACAAAATGGATTGATAGCTTCAATAAGTGGAGAACTTGAACAAATCATTAAGAAAATATAAAAATAGCCCAAATGAAAAATAATCAAATGATAACAATGGCCATTATAAAGAAAAAATTGAAACAGCAAAAATACTTCCAAAAAATATTAAGATCTCAAGTAATCAGGGAAATTTGAAAAATACATATTTTTGAGGATCTTTTACTCACTATATTTGCAGAAGTGAATAATTCTATAAAACACTGTGAGTGAGGAGAAAAGTTATTTTTCTTTTGGAAAAACCTATCACCATTCTATTTATGGCAGCATAACTTGACATGGACTTCTTAGCAAGTGATTTTGGGTACATGTATCAAAATTATAAGTCTATATTTTTGAATCAGTGATTTTCAAGTTTATAAATCTATCATAGAGAAATACTTGAATATAAACTTAAGTAACTACAAAAGAGTTTTCAACTTTATATATATTAACAAAATATTGAAATTAAATTACTCATATATATTTGAATGATTAAAATATTACAAGTCTGTACCATAATTACTATACACTAATTAAAAAGAAGCCATATCAAACTGCCCAAGATTTCTTGATAATGGAAATAAAAACAACTCACAGAATAATATATATAACATCATTCCATGTATATACTATGTTCATGCATATGTACCATTATCCATGTAGATATAGAGATATATTGCTATATGTAGATTTTCATAGGTGATGTTGCACGCTAAACTAATAATAATGGTTACCTAAACATAAAGAAGTGGTATTTGAAGAGAATCTTTGTAAGTCTTTGTCTTCTTTTGTTCTTGTTATTTTATTTTTAAAAGTATCAAATATTCCTTTCTTTTTCTAATTAAAATATTTCACAGATAAGTAAGAATTCCTAACTTAAACTTAAATTCCTAACAACCCAAAGTGTGAAGAGAGAGCTCCAAAGTAGTGACTGGGATGCATGTGATAGGCTCTTTTTTTTTTTTTTTTTCTTAAATTCTTTTATTGGTACATTGTAGGTATACAACACATTTACATTTCTCATTGGGAACGTTTACCTTTACATGATGCATCTTGGTTCTTATTTTTTCCCCATTCCTAGCCCTCCCTTCACCCCCTCCACCCTTCCCTATTTACAAAGACTTTATTTCCATTTTGTCCATTTCTCATCATTTTTCCTTTCCCTTCTTTCCTTTCCCCTGCTCCTCCCACTACTCCTACCCCTTTGGACCTTTTCTTTCTATTTTATATTATCGATTATTCATTCTAATCATTGGTACATTTTAGGTATACAATATAATGACATTCCTCATTGGAAATTTGCACCTTTACATAGTCTCTCTTGGTTTTTATTTTTCAACCTTGCCCAGCCCTCCCTTCAACCCCTCCATTCCTCCCTATTTTACAAAGATTTTGTTCCTATTTTTCCATTTTCTCATATTAACTCCATTCCCTACTTTCCTTCCCCCTACCCCTCCCACTTCCTTCCCCTTTGCCCCTTTTCTTCCTATTTCATATTACCTATTATACATTTTGGGCCAGGGAGTTAGCCCAGTTCCTGCTCCTGCCTCACAATCTCAAGGTCCCGCTGAGTTTGATCCCAGATACCAAAAAAAAAAAAAAAAAAAAAAAAAGCAAGGTGATAGGCTCTTTGAAAGGAGTGGATTTC
Organism: Heterocephalus glaber; assembly: GCF_053883595.1. NCBI lineage: Eukaryota > Metazoa > Chordata > Mammalia > Rodentia > Bathyergidae > Heterocephalus > Heterocephalus glaber. Next base: position 9,360,297 of record NW_028258327.1, read on the forward strand.
CAGCTTCTCTAGTCATGATGAAGGAAAATGATATGCTTAATGAAAAAACTGAGGATGATTTCACAGAAGAAATACACTTTATGAATGAGTATGATTTCAGCAGACAGGAAAGAAGGTTATTATAGAAAAAAGATTATCAAATATAGTAAATGAGTCTATTTTTTCAAATTGATAACATGCACCTGCATAAGTCCTGGCTACCTTATTAGCAGAGTCATCTTAATATACTGCCTATCTTCCTAAGCCATACCTCTGAAATGGGAATAATATGACCATCTTTGAAAACTTGAGGAATTATGGTATCATTAATGTTACAGAGCATAAAGCAAAAAGATTGAATGTGAGGGTGCTTATGAGCTTAGTATTTAATAAGTTGGCTTACATTTTTGTAAGATTAGAAGAGTTGAGACTGAAGAAATAACAAATCACAAACATACAAGATACTGTCTTGATTGAAAAGAGAGCCTGTGTGTTTCATGGACTAGCAAAGAGGACAAACTCTGGGAGCTAACTTGAAAACTAGAATTTCAGGCCCTGCCTCAGAGCTGTTGGAATAATATCTGCATGTTAAAAACATCCTCCAGGTGATTGATATGCACAGTGAAATAGTAAACACTGCCTTAAAGAACACCAAGTCTTGAGTTTCAAATAGAGAAGGAGGGGTCATCATACTAGAGAGATGTAAACTAAGCAATGGGTTTGTGTCACATGATATTTATATACAGAATGGCAAGAGAAGCCATGAGAATTCTTCAAGGGCTTTTCTTTCTTAAGAGAAAACCGGGATGGTGTTAAATAACACTCTTCTCTCGTGTCCACTCAAATTGTATTTTTTGTGCTCTGATACCTTCCATTATCCTTCCCTCAGCTCATTATTTTAGTAGAATGTTGGAGCTCCCTTCACACAGAAATGATATTGTTTCTGTGGCACCAGAAACAACTTTGTGTTGATTCTTACACACACATTAAGGAATAGATTATCATTAATTATGCACTAAAATGTTCTTGCCAACAGACTAAGTGACAAAACATTTGCTAGTGTCAGAGTTCTATTAGGTGAACCCAATTTGAACCACAGAGAAATATGACACTTTATTTTAATTTGTATCACAAGGTCAGGATCATGACATGACTCCATTTTGCATATTATTTTCTTTATCATTGTAATGATGTTTATAAAAATTTTTAATGAACTGTTTTTATCAGGTCTACAACCTATTTATTGCATATTAAGAAGAAATTTCATGTTAACATTACTTAATCTACCAATTCAATAATTTAATTCAATATAATATTTATATTCAATAATATTTAATTCAATAATAAAACATGCTTTTCTGAACAGTGCCACTATTTAAGTGCTCAAATTATGAGATATTCCTAGTGTTTACACATAATACAAACAGAAATTTGGACAAATAAATAAAATTCTAATCATATGTCCATATGCATTCCTATGACAGATCCATGAAGCACTTCTTTATTGATTAATAGCACAGTTAATGAAGCTGCACTTGATTGCAGAGATTATCAGACACCTAAAGCTTTACATTTAAAGTGTACATATAAACAGTCTTATAAGAAATTTTTTCAAAGATTAATCTGATGTTAATATTTACACCAGCATAAATTACATTATAACATTTTCAGTGATGATTAATTCCAGGTCATAATTTGAAATAGCCAGTAAAATCTCTCTGATACATGGTGTATATTCTCAGCAAGTGGTATAGCTTACCTACTACATATTTACCTTTGCAAAAAAAAAAATTCAAATAAGAAATAAACAAAAATGAGTAAGATAGCTTGCTATACCAACACTGATGTCATTAAAGTAAACCAAAATTTAGTGCCAGAAATTAGTATTTCAAAATTTAGTATCCTAAATTTGAAAATGCTTGATTTTACATGATCAGCTACAGTAACATTGGAGTGTAAAGAGCCTTATTTATCTATCATATTCATTCAATCCCTGCAATGTCCCACTCCAGGTTCCCAATTAATATTATGAAAAAGTAATATTCATTCACCTTTCTGTTTGTGTTATTTTGTTTTATTTTGTTTCTAAGGCATATTGATTAAGTTTTGTTTTGTTTTTAAGTTACCATTAAGTAAGACTTCTTGGGTCTACAACAAAACAGAAATGAGACTAAAAACATGCTTCCTCATGCTAAATACCTTTCTTGAACTTCTAATATCTACTAAACTTGATTTTGATTCATTTGATATTACACTTATTCATAGACACCTTACATGGGAATAATAAAATAGGGACAGTTTTCTTTGCATCTGCTCAACCACAATGAATCCCTTGAGGTTCACTGAAGTGCCCAATTAGATAAGATGCTTGCTGAAATACCTGTGTAAGAAAACCTGGCAGCTGAGAATCCTCTCTCAATTAATGCCTTCATCAGAGAAAAACAAACTCTAAAAATGTCAACTGTCATTCACACGCAGACACACATACCACACCTATACATATATCACATACACATCTTACTTATATCATACATTGGGTCTGACATTAGGTAGATACATACAGTATGTTACAATGGATTTTTGCATGTAGTTCAGCCTGATTTATCTCTCTGATAAATGAGAAATACTAGAGAAGCTGCCAGACTTACCATTACAGTAACAAGTTCAACATGTTAACATGGAAACAATTACAGATAAAGAAGCTGTGTTGGAAGGATGAATCCTATTAGAGGAATAAATGACTTAGATTTTCATACAATTGGAAAATCTATCAACAGTAAAGAAGGATTCTATGATCAATATGGGCCCTGGTTATGGATTTAGAAGTGACTAAATAAAATGAGAAGAAGCTGTTTGTTTGTGCAGACCTCAGACTGATCTAAGTAGAAATGGTGCAATTGTGAACTTGTTCTACTCTTGTGACAGTACTTTTGTTAGTTCTTTTGAACATATACCTCTATCCTTTTGTAGCTTCAAGTCCTCTTAATATTCCCTGTTTCTTAGGAGTCCCTCTTGTATCCAGTGTGGAATTCTTTTCTTCAACAGCACAAGGTACTAAAAACCTCTCTCCTCTGGCCCAACCTTGTCTTTTACACCAATCAAAAACTGTACCTACTCACAATCAAAAAATAAAGCTTTATTTTTATATGAATTTCAAATGTTATAGCATTTACATTTTACATTTTGTATATTAATTCCTTTGGATATTAAAAAGTACACTCTCAAATTTCTTACATGCCTTTACCAAATTCAGACTTTCAAAGTTTTGATCAACTACACTGGGAAACTAGCTATTATAGAAATAGTGTACACTCATCTTGTGTGAAAGATGTACTTAGAAAATTGCTAATTATTTTAACAATAATCCCCAGCTACAATTTTAAACATGTTTATCTTGTTTGCCTCTACCTTCTATATTCAGGCATGTATATGCCCAAATAAGCATTAGGAAACTTTACAAAACTCTTCTTTTTTATGTTACATATCTACTGTGTCTGTTTAATTTAGTTAGCTGTAGTACTGAGTTGAAATTATAGGTTCTAATTCAAAATAGTCAAGTTGCTGATTTTAGGATTCTGGGCTGAGCTTTTCAATGCAGGCCCATCACCAGAAAATAATAGATCCCAATGAAAACTCATAGGGTCTTCTATGGATATCATATAAATAAATCACAATTCAAATCTGAATGTCTGAATGGAAATTGCATTGTCTTTCTTCTCCATTGAAGACATAGACAAATAAAAGTGTTTTTCATTTGATATTATATATCAAGGTTCAGAAAACCCCTTCTACTAAAAAGTCCTTTCACACTGAGGCCATTATGGCAAAATTGTTCCTAGAAATTGAACCACAACCACTGCCATCTTTTCTTCCATGCTCTCTACTATTCCCTCTAGGCAGCATTTAAATTCTGGTTATAACACCTGTATATAGAGTATTCATTCTCAGATCTTAACTAATTACCTAGGTATCTATATATTGCAGATACAGTGCATAAACGTACAGATATGCAGAGCTCAGCGACTACAGTGAATATTACTCCAAAACTATATATATACATATACACATGTACATATATATGTGTGTGTGTATATGTGTGTGTATATATATATATATACACGGATGGAGACATTATCTTTCTGTGTTTTGTGTGTAACATAGAGAATATAGCTGTCTACTTGCTAGTCTGTACTGTTTTTTCAAAAGGGTCTCTCTATCAAAACAATTGAGTAAAAGTAAAAGTTACAGAGCTGTCCAGATTACCTGCCTTTAACAGTCTCCTTCCAAAAGACTAAGAGTATATTTTAGGAAAAACTTTACTGCCATTATAACCCATTTGTTTTTAATAACTCAAAGTCTGTGGAAATAAATCTTTTTAACTTATAGGTGTATGTGTTACAGATAATATCTGCATAATTTGTAATATTTATTATATATTTACTCTTGACATTTTTAATTTACCCTGAAAATTTAAGGCATAAAAGTTAGGCAAGAAAGAGAAAATTATCGTTTACCCCTCTTTCTCTAAGGCGTAAAGTTTTCATTTTATACAATGACTTGAATATCCTTCTTGGATTTGGCCACAAATCCTCCCTTTGCCACCCTCAACCAGGCTAAGGAAATCTTCTAGAATTCTGTTTGCAGATGTATAACGCATTTTTTTCTTTATTTCCAGCAGTAGTAATTTTACTTTGATTTCACAACCACCAAACCATTAACCATGAGGATGCGCATAAGCAAGATACAAGGCAGGCAATATCTGTGATTTCCAAGAGAAGGTCATAACCCAGAATTTTGTTTAAATAACTATTACAATGAGAAACAGGGTTTAGCCACAAAAGGAATAGTTATAATTTATGCTTGACTTACTTCAGCAGAATATAGTTTATTTATAAACTGCTTATGGCAAACTCTGTATGCCCCTGTTCTATGCATGTGTTGAACTGTCTTCTGGTAAATTATTTAAATTATACCTAGCAGTAATTCCTGAGGACTTTCATACTTCATTTTCTCTATTAATGTAACAGGGAAAAGCTGCTTTGCAAGGATTGCTCTAAATTCCCAGAGTGTGAGTTCCAGACTCTGTATGTGCTGCATTATGCCTGTCAGAAAACTTGTCTTCTCCTGAAATTTATTACAGAAGTTTCTCCACCCGAGCTACTCATTGAAGCCTTACAGAAAGCTCATACATGATTTAAGCAGCTAACAGCACTGAAAGAAATAGGTCAGGTTAAGGGGGAAAAAAACCTGAATTTAAGCTACCTTCACTTATTACTTATGCAAGATTATGCATAATTTAGCACACTGCTGAATATGCAAGGACAGAATAATTGTTTACCAAAATATTTACTCTGAGTCTGTACCAGTGTTTTCCCGAGATAAGGTGACTTCTCAGCATTTGCTAATCACTTCTGAATTAAAAAACAATGAGTGAGTTTTTGATTGGGTTGATAACTGCATAACAGTATATGTAAACAGAAATCTTGTTTAACAACTTCATTCAAGTAAAATACATGATACTGTTCTACAGACTGAGCAATTTCATTAAAGTCATGCCATTTTAGAAAACATTTCTTTTTTCCCTTTGACTATAAGCCTATCCACCCCACATAAACACACACACACACACGCACAAGCATTGCAGCAAATCTCTGCATAAGATGAGCTATATTTTTCTAATTTAAGAAAACACTGAATTAAATTTTCTAAAATTTAGAAACAGGCTAAAAATGTGAAGAGTCACTAATATTACGTAGCAATTTGTGTTCAAAATAAGGTATTTAGATCAACTATTTGCCAAAAGTAACTATTCAGTAGGATATAAGCCTTGCTTGATGTGGTAATATTTTTATTTGTAGATTTTCACAAGAATTTTTTAAATAGAAAAAATGCTGCACCAGAAATGAAGTGTTTGTCAGATTTAAATTTTTAAAAAGATCAGTATTCCTTAAATCAAAATTTTAGAACTTCATAAAACCATCTCAATTTTTAATTAAAAAAATAAGGCTCATGGATGGTATAAATTCATTAACTTCCACAGTTAGAATATATACAAATTTATACAATATAATTTTTATTGTGAAAAAAGCTGTTATAGTTTAACTTTTATATTGAATATCTTGAGGTATCAAATTATGAAATTTTTTAATATTATAAACTCATAGAAAAGAACATAAAGATACAACTATTTTTTTTTTTTTTTTTTGGTACCGGGGATCGAACTCGGGTCCTTGCGCTTGCGAGGCAGGCGGCAGAACCACTGAGGTAATCCCCGGTCCAAAGATACAACTCTTAACACATTTAATTTTTCAGAAAAGGCTTCAAATGAATTGGACTTCAAACTTACTACAAATAGATATAGAAATAAATGTAATAAAAAGCTTAAAGTAGATCCACATTTACATTATCATATTTTAAAATAGCATAATAAAAATAAAGGATCTTCTATGTGATGCTCTTTAAAATAAATAAGATCAGGAAATTCATAAACAAATAATCACCAAAATAAATTCTAATTTTACTGAATTGATACTTATTATGGAGAACAGTATGCAAACTTCTTAACTAAAAATAGTTACCATGTGATCCAACTATTCTAATTCTGAGTGTATAGCTAGAGAAATAAAATCAACATACAGTACCAATGAGATACCTACACAGGCATGTTTATTATGGCATTATTCACAATAGCTTTGAAGTTGATTCATGTTTTTATATTTAATGAGATTTAATCTAAAATAAGTTTTTAAACAGTGGATTGAAAGAAATCATTATTGTTATGTTCTTTAAGATATTCTTGGATAGGATGTTAATAGCTTTCTAGCATAAAAGTTCATGAAAAATGATATAAATATAGAAATATACAGCATAGGTAGCAAAGTTGAAACATAGTATAAAATAATGAAAATTTAGATTATTTTAAGGGTTGGGAGTGTTGTTTAGTGGCAAAGTGCTTGGGGAGCATGTGCAAAGTTCATCCCCAGTACTGAAAAGTAGAAAAAGAGTATTTAACATAATTCAACTTTTTTTTCAGAAAATTGCTAAATTTTACTTTGGCCCCTAAATGAGTGAAATGAACATAAAAAGACTGTATGTGTATTCTTCAAGAAAATTTTCAAAACAAAATATTTTAAGTAACAACACATTAATAACCTTAGGTACTGGATACCTTAAGGTAATTTGTCCCTGAAGGGAATTCTGACATGATAGCTACTTTCTAATGTTTGCATTAGTAAATTTCCGCAAATCATCCTTTTAAAGACTGAGCTCATAATGATGTCTTAAGTGGAAATAGCCCAATTATATTATTTTGTATGAATTGGAATGTCATTAAGTGGCCAAAATAAATAAATTCAGCCACAAGTATCAGAATTTTGAAAACATAATGTTTAGTGTAAAGGAAAAGTTGCACATTTTTAGTATTATTCATATTAATTAAAAAATATATTGCCAAGCCTGCATGTTCTTTAATATACACACTCAAATATGTAAAAAAAATGTGAATTCAAGATAGAAATTAATTCTTAGAGCACAGGCTCAAACATCAGGGATCTAGTGATTTTAAAGTTTTATTTCTGAAACTGAGGGAGATATGAAGATGCCCCTAGAAAATATAACACATATTATTATTATTTGTTATATTTCCTAATGCCTGATATAGTGCATAAAAATAGTTCAAGGTCTAGTTTTTCATTTTTATAGGAGTGATTTTAACTGCACATTATTATAAACACACATCAACAGTAGATAGAGTATACATTCTAATCTAATACCTTCATAAGAAAATTTAAGTGAAATAATAAGCTAAATTTAATATATTTCCCTTATTACTTAAGCCCAAGTCTCTCTTTTTTTTTTTTTGGCCCTTTTTTAAAATCACCTTTATTAGGTATAATCAGTCAAATACACAGGACACTACATTCTTATCCTACATTCAGGCAGAAATACAAAAGGGAAGTTATTGCAGTTTATTTCTAATCTGTGTGCAGTGACACTTCAGTGTTGTGTCCTCATTACAGACTGTGAATCATAAAAATCCCAGTGCTATTTCCTGATTGCAAGGGCTATCTGCTATTTAAAATGCCCCATAAATCAGTCACAGAATGTGAAAGGGGAAGTTTCTTGTCTCAAAGATTTCATACTCAAATGAAAACCAAAACTACTGAAGGAAGTTCAGGAATTTGGTCGACCACAGAAGAAATGAGAACCAGGTATTTAATGCTGTTGTGACACTTTATTCATCTATTTCCTTTGGTTCTTTCTATATGTCATTAGCACACTATTTTTGTGCTGCACATTTCATATGGTTACTGACAATTCCCAGGTTATACATGTTATAGCTTCAGCTTCCAGGGAAAGAAAGACATTTCATTTCACTTGCCAACTTTCCAGCAAATGGACTATCATAGGTGATACTTAGGTCAAATGTTTTCTCCAGTATCAACAGTGGACACAGCAAGAGGTTATCATGAATGGGTTGGGCTGAGTTAGGGCAAAGGCATGGAGTGGGTATCTGGAATAACATTTAGGTGAAGCGGTTATTAGTTGAAGGTGAGCAAGTTAGCTATGATTATAAATGCTGACTTCATTTCTCTTCCTCTTGTAATAATTATGAAGATTATCCAGTTATTGCTGAATGTATTTCAACAAGATTTCCATATTCTTCTTGAAATATATGGTATAAATGCTCTATGCTGAATGTATATTCCCTATATATCATTAATGTACAAGTAGAAAAACAGCCATGGCTCACCATTTATTAGAATCCTTTATGTCTGCTCATTTCATTGTATTAGTAATTGAAGAAATATCTTTCTGAAGATTTCCAAGGAAAAATAAATATGAAAAATCATCCTTAGATATTGTTGGTTATACATAAGGGTAACCATATAAAACCAGATAGTTTAGATTGTCTTTTAATTAACTAAATCTGTCATAGCAGATTCATTAGTCATGCATTTAATAATGCAGCATCCTATGTAGAGACTTTTTAGAAATTAGAACAAACTTTACGTACACCAACTTGAGAATTCTGGACTAATGAACATTTGCACTTTTCATTGTAAACTAATAAATTGCAATTAAATGTTTAATGTAGCATTCTCTCTGAACATGATAAACAAGTGCCTGGCTGTGTGAATCTCATGAACTCATGGTGCTCTGACCAAAATAAATTGCTAATCTTCAGAGGCTAAGAACTAGACCCCAGAATATGGTAAATTTAATGGTGAGATACTACTGGTGACCTCTGAATAGTTAGCCTAGATAATCAAGTACCTCAATCTCATTGTACACAGTTTTCAAAATATAAAAGGTGCACTTAATTGCTGTTGATATGTTTTCTATAAATATAAAAATTAAATAGTCATTAAGCATATATCCAGAGGAAAAAATGGAGCCACATGCCCTTTCCATTTTCTTTGTAATTGATTTCTAAGGGAGAACATTTTCATTGCTTTTTAAGGAAGACCACAGTCTTCTTACAATGTCAGCATCAGACCCTTGATTATATTTCATTCTGGGCTTACTGTGCACTGACTATTAGCTACAAACATATATTCCTGCCAAGTTAAGTTTCTATACATGTCTGCTTTTCTATATAATGGAATGTTTATGCCACCGAAGGGTTTCAAATGGCATAACTTGTAATAAAAACCTGTAGATCCCCAAAGCTACTCTAAACAGGATCTGGCAAAGTTTATATAATGAAACAAGTAACTTTAACTTTATTTTGTCTTTTATTTCTCACTTTTAAAAACAATAATTCTTAGTAAAGTTACAGAAAACGATACCGGCAGCAATTCCATTGGTATGTTGTCAGCAATGAAAAAGGAAATAGGAATAACTCACTGATCATTAAATCTTTTTTAATCCACTAAAACATTGAAACTGATTTCTCCAGCCCTATTAAGCTTTTGTATTTAAGCCTCTGTTAATAAAACACATCTCTCAGCCACAGTGCAATTTAAAACTAGTACACCAACACTTGACTAGATTTTTAAATAATATTGAGCTTTCATATATATACTATGATAATTTTTACTTTTAGTCATGTCTTTATCTGCATTGCATTAATTGTTCTCATGAAGCTTTCACAAAAACTTGTTTTCAAACAAAACCAAATATTGTAACTATTTTCTATTATATAATTGTGCTTAAATATAAAACCCTATAGAACTTAGCAACCTCCTATACATAATTGAAATCCAAAAGTTGTGAGCATCATGCCCTCTACTCACTATTTTTCTATCTAGAATTCTCTCCCACTCTCTCTCTACCAATTAGAAGACATCCTTTTACCCTAGAATCAGCTAAAACTTCATACACTTAAAATATGTTTGTCATGATATCCATGGCAACAGAGGATATCCATGTGCTAGAATGTGTAGTATGTACTTTGTAAAGTAACTCTTTTTTGTGTGTCTCACTTATATTGTTTTGAATTGCTCCCAGGTTGCTTTACACTTGTGCCATTTCTCCCCAGATACATTTCAAACTTACTGTCCAAAGGCCTGTATCTCTTACTTTTCTCTATTCTTTTGTACTATCTGTATATTTCATAGCAGCTTAGCACTTTATTTCCTAGAGCTATAACAAGTTAAAGATTTCAAGTATTTTTTTCTTAATAATTATAATTGTATATGTCTCTAACTATGATCATTTGAATTCTAAACTTTCTCAATCACAAAGGAAAATGGCATAAATAATCAGATTATATGATAAACTTTTTGAAATAAGACAGAATACCAAGTGTAATACATAAATAATCAATAAAGGATCATTGAAAAATTCTGATCCTTGTTCTCCAGTCACAATATACAGATGTTAAAGATCTTGAATAAATCCTTATTAATTAGAAGAATGAAATCAAATAGGTTTAATTAAAAACATGATTGGTGGGCTACAAATGTGTGCTTAGGGAATATAAACTATAATTACCTAATTAAAATATTATTTTCATTTCTGTATGCATTAAATGTTTCAACAATATGTATCTTATATACACAAATGATAAACTCCTACTCTCATATTTCTACTAAGCTATTGAGTTTGTCCACCTAGGTTGTATTGATGTCTTATTAAAGTAGGTTGTGCAAAGTTGTTTTAATATTATTAGAATGTACAGTCAACAGGTTATTTTTAAACAGATGGAAAGTAAGTAGTTATCAAGGATTTCATCATGAAAATAAACTTAGGCAAGTGCAAGTGAATCAATCCTTAGCAACATTAAGTATATTTTCTATTGCTTTTAAAAAAAAAATAGAGATGTAGGACCTGAAAACAAATGGGAATAGAACAGATATAACTCAAGCAGGTCAAGATAATCTCCATTTGTTCTGCATATTTTGATTTGTCACTATTGTAAGGTACTTGAGACTTGGAGAAGTAAATGCTGTATCTCACAAAGATGTAGTGTAGGAAGACTAGGGTTCAGCAACCAGACAATCTGATCTGAAACCTAGATCTGTGAATGTAAGCAATTTTCCTAACTTCTCTGTGCCTGCTTTGTCATCAGCACAATGAAGAAGAGAATGTTTTGAAAGTAATACATTTAAAGTGCTCAAAAGAGTGCATGGGATAAAATAAGTACCTAGAACATCTTATTAAGTTTTTATTAAAATCTAGCTTTATTCTTAGTCTGGCACTCATTCTTACAATGTACATAACAAGGAAAATAGAGAAATAGAAATTCAATCTTCAATGATCAAACATTGTAGGATCTAAACAAGTTTTTCACTCAAAGTTTTTCACTTTTTTTGTGGGGGGGAGGTGTTCCTTTTGAAATATGGTGTTCTCTATAAAATTTTTATCTACAAACACTTTCCCCCACCTTCCTAGGGAGACTATAAAGTTAATAGCTGACATAATGCCCAAACTTACAATGGCTAAACTGATCTACATACATCACGAGGGGAATTTTTTTCTCTTTTTCAGTAGAATATTCTGTTCAGTTCCTTTGCAAAGATTTCTGATTTTTCCCTTACAGAGTCCTACTTGCACCCAGTCTGTGCCTCAACTGTTCCTCTCTCCTCTCTCATACAATACATCTCCTGGTCTTCCGAGGTCCAAGAACAGCAGTAAAATCCCTGCTTTTGCATTTGTGCAGAGAACAGTAATCTTCCTGAATGTAACTAATTCATCAGGTGTTCACAGTATGGAAAATTTCCATGATTATTTACAATAAAGTTGACACTCTAAGAAGATAAAATCTAATTGTAATGCTGAAATTTATTCAGAACAAAGATTCTCAGCTTTCTATACTACTTACAAGTAATTTTAAAGACATTTATGGGGAATATTTAATTAAGAATTTTGGAAGTTTTATTTCTTAATATGGAAAAAAGCTAACATTAATTGACTATTTTTGATTCTATTGGATTTCAATTATTATTTTTGTTCCCATTTCATCTATTATAAGGAAAACTTCTAAAATAGCCTTCATTAAAAACAAACACCATATGAAGAAAGGCCAGGAAAATAAAACATCTAAGAAAACCTCTAAGTGTAAATCAAGGCATGCAGATTTTGCTTTTTGACCCCAGTGTTCTAAAGAGTAAGATTTTTCTCAGACATTTACTTTCCATGATATCTATTAAAATATAACATGCATATTTCTTCACTGTAAATGACATTTAGTTATGTCCATGTGTTTCTGGACTCATTTGCACAACACATGGACATTAATGCATGTGGAACCACTAGGCAGGGCCCCTGCTCTTCTTCTACAGTTAAAACTCACTCACCCATTAAACCTTAAAATGATTTAGAAAAAAAGACTACTGTATTTCTTTTCAAGCTACTCAGTGTTATAGTTTCTTCATATTTACATTTTTTGTCTCTACTTCTTTTGTTCTAAACACAGTGTCATTTTTATATAATATAGAAAACATTAAGTAAATAATGAAAATTAATTGGTAAAACTGGCAAAAAAGTATTGTTCCTACCACCATCATCTATCAGAAGGTGAAATTACTATCTAACCCTCTGGGTCACCTGAGAAGAAGGGGAATGCATGGAAGCTGAAGCAGATTTTTGATGAGGAGGGGCAGTGAGACTGTATTCATGAGTGTGTCTAGTATATTGCCTCAATTTACTTCCATAATTTATTAATTGTTTTCTCATTCTAAATGAATCTTCACTTTCGTGCATAATTTTGGAAGAATAATTTTATACTTTTACTTATTTAGGACAATTTTGACCGAAATCTTATATGCTTCAGAACCTACTCTTGGATCTGTCCTTTTCCCCGATATTGGCTGAATTATCTTTTTTTCCCATTAAGTTTATTGGTACATTTTAGGTATACAATACAGTTACCTTCATCATTGGGATCTTGTACTTTTGTATGACGTATCTTGATTCTTATTTTTCCCCATCCCCCTGCCCTCCCTTCACCCCTTCCACCCTTCCCTATTTGTAAAGACTTTGTTTCCATTTTTTTTCCTTTTCTCATATTTTTTCTTTTCCCTTCTTTCTTTTTTCCTACCCCTTCCACTTTTCCTAATCCTTTAGACCTTTTCTTCCTATTACACAATATCAATTATAATTTTTTTTTAAATTACAATATCAAGATTTAGAGGACATTACCACAGATTTTACAGAATTTAAAAGGATATAGAAATCATATTACAAAAATCTTTTTTGAAAAAATTTGACAGCTTCTATGAAGTACCTTGGAAGACACATTAATGAAACTGACTCTGGAAGAAATACAAAATTTGAATACCACCTATTAAAGAAAGTACATTCCTAGCTTGAAAACCTACCTATATGACAACAACAGGCTCATATACATTTTAACTGATGAATCTCATATCAAATATTTAAAGCAGAAAAAAGAAGAAACACTTCTCCCCTCATTTTAGGAAATCAACATTGTGCTAATCCTAAAACTGAATAAAGATAATAGAAGAAAAAAGTATGAACATAGACAAAAATTTGTTTAACAAAACAATTAGAAGTCAGATCTGGCAGGATGTAGAAAGTGGTTTTATTATAGGGATGGCAGTGTTGGTTCAGCATTGGAAGATACACCCCCATAAGTCATCATTTTAACAAAGGAAAGGAAAAAGCCATACGATCCTGTCAGCAGTTGCAGAAAAAGTATTGAACTAAATTCTACAGCTGTTTATGGTAAAAGCTATCAGGAGACTAGAAGTAGAACAGAACCATCTCAACAGATAAAAGACATGTACTCCATCCTTCCAGCAAAAACACCTTATATGAATGGAAAAGATACAATGCTTTCTCTTAAGGTGGGGAACAAGGGCAGATATGCCTACTCTTCATCTGTCCATTAAACTTTGAAACATAGACCCACACCAAAATAGTCTGGCAATAAAAAGAAACAAATAGCATAGGATTGGCAAGGTAGAAGTAAAATCTTTATATGTAGATGAAATGATCATCTACAGAGAAAATACTAAGAAACCTCTAGGAGCCCCTAGAACTTGTATTTGAATTCAGCAGGATTAGAAAACACAAGTTATGCATACAAATTCAGGTCTATGTATACTTGCTATAAATGAAGAATTGGATATTGAAATTTAAAAGTTATGTATGAGTACAAAGGACATCAAAAAAAAAAATAACAGTGTTGGAAGACATAATCTTTTAAAAATTCTTCTTTCTCCTGTGGTAATCTTTGGCATTTGCATGAGAAGCTTATTCACATTAGTAGCAATAATAAATGCAAACATTCTATAATATTTTAAATTTTTTAATGCATTTCACCTACTTTATGTGATGATCCCTCACAAAATATATAGATAAGGCAGATAGTAGTGTTACACTTCTATTCTAGATCAAAATTTAGATTCACAGATACTAAATGATGAAGAGACCCCACAGAACTAAGGTTAGGCTAAGGCAATTTTGATATGATCTTCTACTTATAGAAATGCATTCTCTGTTCTGGGATAAACAAAGTCAGAATTATTTTGGAAAAATAATTAGATTCTGCATCATATATACCAATATTTTAATCTACATATATTGTCCTAAATACCTACCATAAAAATACTAGATGACTAAAGTGAGAGAATTGAAAAGTTCAAACTAAAACATTTCCAACTTCTGAATTAAATGTATCTTGCTCATTTTTAATTTAAGAAAGTATAGCCATAAATTAATTGTTAAGGCTTGAGGGTTTTTTTCATGTTTTGATTTGTTTGTTTGTTTTAATCTCAGCTGAATGACAATCATTTGGACATATAATATTTTTCTTTAGTAATTCAATTTAAATGATTTAGACATATTTTCTACTGGATGATAGCTTTTACTTTTAAAATAATCTGCATAGCTGCAGTCTCATAGAGAAGTAGCAGCGATACCACACAAGGTGGTTAAACAGCCTATGAATTAAGCTCCATATAAGCAAATTTCTTCGTAAGTAATTTATATTATATGGTAAAGTTGTATCCAACTAGAACAGCAAATTAAAACATTAATCACATCTGTAAAATTTAGGGCCTTGTGGATTCAGAAAAAAATATTAGGGAAATACATTTTCTTGTATTGCTGAAATAAATATTCCACATATGGAAGGCAGTCTAATCCTTCTCATTATAGTGTGGATGAAGATGAACATTAAGGCCATATAACATTTCTTCTTGAATTAGTCGATAGCTCATTTTAGTAGGTAGCACATATTTCCAAACCTGAAATGCCCACGTTCAGTCAGATTTGCAGTCCTACTTTCTCTTGCTGCTCAGGCTTTCCATCACTGTGAGGTAACCACTCTGATTATTCTATATCACATACTGATGAGATGGCAAAACAGTGACAAGCATTCTTCCCTGCATTAAGCAGGTTTTAAGCCATGGAAAACTAACTTGCCCTGAAATTATCAACCATTCCAGTACTCTGTAGCTCTTTAGCAGCACCAATACAGGCAGCCTGCCAAAATACATCCAAGACATCAGGCCCTGTTCTCAAGCACATTTTAATCCAGCTGCTCCTAACAAAACATCCAGCATGCTTTGATTTACTGCTCTACTTAATTAGAATACAGAGTATGAAAGACTATTTTACACACATATTTTAAACTTTATAGAATGTAGTGGAGATTTTTGTTAGTTTGTGTGCTTTTTATTCTCATATTGAACTGTGTGTGCAAAATAGCTGGATTTCTGGCATTATCAAACAAAGTAAAAATGAAGATTGATTGCATCTAGAAGGAAGCAAAATAAACATATTTTCAACCATCATTCTAGATATAATCAAGTTGTGTCCACTTCAAGTTACCCAGAAAGCTACCGAGCATAGTCTAGGAAAGCAGACAATAAAAATGTCTTAAAACTCTCAGTCTCCCAGTCTGAATTGCAGGGACGTGAATTAAATTCTGAGGATATTTCCATGTTAAGAAAGGGGCTACATTGCTACTAGGCCTTTATTCTGAGGACTTAGCTTCCCTGAGAGACCAATCTAGCAAAGGAATTAGAATAGACAAGGGTTTTCTAAAAGGAGAAATTTCAAAATCCAGACTTAATTGTGTGAACAACAATTTTAAGCATAAGCACCATAATCCTTAAAATCCTTTACAGGTGAAAACATGAGGACTAGCATAGCAAAATACTAAAAAAAAAAAAAAAAAGTAATACTGAATACTTTAGGCTCTATGATAAACTAACTCCATTAATTCACAAAACTAAGACCTTAGCTTTCCTATTCAGTATCTGGTTATTTGAAAAAGACATTATTTCTAAAATTGTTCCCTAGATGAGATAGTATGGCAATACAATCTATATTTTAGAACCATATATAGTATAATCATGATTTAAATAATCAATTGAATTTAAGGATTTTGTTGAATCCACAGAAAAGAAAACATTAGATTTGCAGAGTTTCTAACCCATATGCTTCCTCCAATTTCACATCTGCTTTTTTCCCTAAATATAAATATACCAAAAGCAATGAAGAACAAAAAAAAAGAGAGAAAGAAAAGAAATTGTCTCAAGACAAATCATCTCTAAAAGAAAAAAATATTTAAATTCTTATGTAATGAAGTTTGAGATATAAAGATAATATTGTAATAGAACAATTTAACTAAGTTATATTATACACTAACATAACTTATATTCCATGACAAAAGGAGAAATATTATCTTTTTAAATAGCAACTATGGAAATGATTGGCTCTCAGCAGGAGGTTTACAGTCACTTCTACATTTATTTAAGCATTTTATATCTAAGTAATTACATAGAGTAGTATGGGATTTTTAAAAAATGTACATTTTGATCTTTCAATGATTAATTTAGTTTTCATGCAACTCTTTGAATCATTACATAAAGACTCTCTAGTGTCTGAGTTGTATATATGTAAAACAAAAACAGTTTGTTTTATGAAAAAGATTCAGCCAAATCTTTACTTGATATTAGTTAAGACAACACACTTTTAAGATTATCTTTTTTAGATTTTATGAACAAAACCTCAGTTGCCTGTGAACTAGCACAAACAATCAACAAACAGGATCTCTTCTTATTAAAAAGCTTCTGCATAGGAAGAGAAACCACCAGCAGTGTGAAGAGACAACCCACAATGTGAGAAAAAATCTTCACTTGCTCTTCCTCAGACAAAGGTCTACTATCTCGAATCTAGAAAGAATTTAAAAAGATCAGACCTCCCAAATTTAAAGACCCAATCCAAAAATGGGCATCTGAAATGAACAGACATTTCTCAGACAAAAAAGTAGAAATAGCAAATAAATACATGAAAAAACATTCAACATCACTGGTCATTCGAGAGATGCAAATGAAAACAACACTGAGATTCTACCTCACTCCAGAAAGAATGGCTGCTATCATGAAATCAACCAATAACAAATGCTGGTGGGGCTGTGGGGAAAGAGGAACTCTGCTCCACTGCTGGTGGGAGTGTAGACTGGTGCAACCACTGTGGAAAGCAGTATGGAGATACCTCAAAGAACTAGGACTGGAAGTCCCATTTGACCCTGCTATTCCACTGCTGGGGATCTTCCCCAAAGAATTAAAAGAATCATACCACAGTGATTTATGTGCACCCATGTTCATAGCAGCACAGTTTGTAATAGCTAAAACTTGGAAACAGCCCAAATGCCCATCAACTGGAGACTGGATAAAGAAAATGTGGTTTTTTTATAAAATGGAGTACTACTCAGCCATAAAAAATGAGAAATTAGAGACATTTATAGCTAAGTGGATGCACATTGAGGCAATACTCTTAAGTGAAATAAATAGGACACACATGTGTAAATACTAAATAGTTTCTCTGGTGTGAGAAACTGAAAGTGTAAATAAGGACTAAATGTATAATAGGTAATGTGAAATAGGAAGAAAAGGGACAAAGGGGAAGGAAGTGGGAGGGCTAGGGGAAAGGATAGAAGGGAATGGAATTAATATGAGAAAATGGAAAACTAGGAACAAAATCTTTGTAAATAGGGAGGACTGGAGGGGTTGAAGGGAGGGCTGGGCAAGGGTGAAAAATAAGAACCAAGAGAGAATATGTAAAGGTGCAAATTTCCAATGATGAATGTCATTATATTGTATACCTAAAATGTACCAATGATTAGAATGATTAATCGATAAAGTAAAATAGGAAGAAAAGGTCCAAAGGGGTAGGTATAGTAGGAGGGGCAGGGGAAAGGAAAGGAGGGAAAGGAAAAAATGATGAGAAATGGAAAAAATGGAAATAAAGTCTTTGTAAATAGGGAAGGGGGATGGCGTGAAGGGGGGCTAGGAATGGGGAAAAAATAAGAACCAATATGCATCGTGTAAAGGTACAATTCCCAATGAGAAATGTAATTGTGTTGTATACCTACAATGTACCAATAAAAGAATTTAATACAAAAAAAAAAAGATTATCTTTTTTTTCCCTTGGAAAGTGATTGTTTTGCCACCGTGCATTCATTATCTGTGTTCTTATTCCAAAATCTATTCCTAACATTACTGTAATTTTTAATCAATAAATGTGGCCAAGTGGCTTACTAATGAATGTTGTATAATTTAAAATATTTGTGTATTGATTAATCAGCATTATGGGTGACATTGCTTCATAATTCAGGACATACAGCCAGAGATGAAAAGTAGAGAAGGAAGGCAAAGAAGATTTAGGAAACATGGCAATCAGAAGCTAGAAATCAGGGCAGTCTGTACCTAAGTAAAATCTATACAACCTTAGTGCTTAATAAGAACAAAAGATATAAATTCTGAGGTCAAATATGTTTATAGTACTTCACACTTTGACCTCTCTTCAAGATACACAGTAGAGGCAAGGATTAATATTCTAATACTTATTTAAGGCTCTGTGAAACTCTTTAGCTAAAATGCAGCCTTAATTTTGTTAACGACTATGACAGACACAAGGTGAATCATCAAGATCCCCCTTCCAAGAAGTATGTGGAGCCCACAGAAGAAATCGTGTAGAACACTCAGCTCCAGCCTTCAGCTTGGGGCAGCATTCCTCTTTTGTCTAAACCAGAGCCCCGCCTTTCTGACCAAAGGCACAATTCCTGCACAAGCAATCTTTGCTCCCCTGAATGCCTCCTTGCTGAAGCTTTGTGCCAAACATGCAAAGCCACTTAGTCCATTCAACTTACTCCTTTACCCAGTAGGTCTTGCTCTTTCTCTCTGGTCTTCAGAAGGATTGATCGCCCAAACGCCTTCAGGGTCTGATATTACGGAATCCAAACTGAGACAACTACCTGACACATTCCACAGAACCCAGTTTGGGGAAAGCTCAAATAATAGTTTGGAGGCACAGTCCCTTTGCAAAGTCTAAGGAACAAGGTTTGCTGAATCAAACCTACAATAATTTGACTCTTTTATGTCTGCATGTTTGTATCCTCCAGCAGAGAAATCAATGGATTTTTTTCTGTCCTTAACTTGTCCTCCAGTCCTCATGATTTTATTTCAAGAGTCATCTGGAATTCCTTCTCTTGAGCAGAGTTGTGCTTGTCTCACATGTTGAAGTCTTTACATATTATAATCAAAGTCTATTTCAAGAATACTATATATGTTCAGTTACTTTTAGAGTATAGAATATAAGATCAGATGGTTTGGTTAGAGTATAGAATATAAGATCAGTGAGGGTATCAGCACAGTAGAACTTACATATTTCAATGAAGTATATTTAACATATTTATCCTTAGTAATATATAATCATCAAAGAAAAATTTGGCATCAACCAAAAAAACTATTAAAATATATTCATCGCCACTAAAACTACTTTGCCTATTTGTGTCCCTAACTGATCAGTAATTTGAATAAGATTTTAGGACTCTTAAATTCACTGAAGTATTTTAAGAAGCAATTTGCTGCTTTGACAATTAATTTCTATTATAATTTAATTTTTCAGTTTATATTTTTTATTTCAATTGTAAAAGTATAATTTCTAAATATGTATTTTCAGAAAAAACTATCATCAAATGTGGAACATTAGACCTAAAGTTGAAGCATTTTAATTGATATGAAAACAATCCAAAAGATAAATCTTTATTAGAACAAATTAAAATTCTTGCATTCTACCACTTTCCTATACTAACTTTAACAAAGAGAAGAGCTGAGTGTGGTGGTGCATACCTTTAATCCCTGCACTCAGGAGGCTGAAGCAGGAGGATGGCCCAGAGTTCAAAGTGAGCCTGAACTACATAGAGAGACACTGCTTCAAAAAATAAAATAAAAAAAATAAATAAATAGAAGAAATTCATTATCTTTCCATGCTTTGAAGTTTACATAGGCCATGTTATAACATGATAGATAACAAGTTGTAAACACACATTAAGTATATATTTAGTAAATTCAAAATATGATTGTATTTAGAGCTTGAAATCAGATTAACTGTAGTGGTCATCTCATTAAAAATATACATTGGATATTTTTAGTTCTAAGGTTCATTTATACTCACATGTAAGATAATATTTTCCCAAACTTCTTGTGTACAATTTTAGTAATTTATTTTGACAAATATAATGATCAGTATCATTGCTGAGTAAAAACAGGCATGTTCTATTCTCAAGCTATATACACTTTAATAAGCATGAACATATTGCAAAACAAACAAACATATATCTCAAGCTTGCAGCTAAAAGTAAACAAAGAAATGAAAAGAGTGAACTGAATGATTATCAAAATAAAATTATGAGCTTCAACCATGTTCCCATTGTAGAGAAGGTGGTGACAAATTGACATTTTTCTAGCACTGGTAAAACTTTAATTTCCTTTCACTTGAGGGGAAGGGGTAGGATCTCAACACTTCAAATACATCTTGTCACAAGGGCAAAAAAGAATGTTAAAGGGTTTTCCTCAAGCTTGTAGAATGCAGTCCTCTGCTGGTAGGTGTACCAGTAATTCAATTGCAAGTACGCTAATGAAGAAATTAAATCACTTGCCTTTTTCTTGTCTCTTTCTTAAAGAGGTTGCATTTTGTGCTGACAGTCCAGAGCTGATAAAATAGCAATTTTTGAAAAGCTTGCTCATTTAGCTACTCTCAGAACCCCTGCTGACATCACTGACATTTTCTCCAAATATGCAAATATCGTAAGTCACTTTCTAAGATGCATGCATATATTTCCCAAAATGTTATTATTTTACGATCAACTAGGCATAAATGCAGAGGCAGACTAGTTTGCTGGCTTTGTAATGCCACACTCATGAAATGACTTTTTTTTTAAATGAGGTTTGGTAGGAATCTGTCAAAGCCTCATAGATCTTTAAAGGTGAGTTATTCCTTTTATATAGAGTGGGGGTTATTTTAGGGCCTTCCCATTATATGAACATAAAAAAAGAAGAAAAAGTCCGTAAGCTCAGCAAACTTAATACCTGGGTAACAATGGCAATATTATCGTTAAACTAGACACACAACTTTTTGAAATACAGTGCAGACTCAGTAGGCATGAATACTACCTTATTTAAATGTCTGTATTAAGCACAACCACTCTCTGCTAAAAATGGGGAAAAACAAACAAGTCATATTCATCAAAGTAATTGTGTAGGTACTTTCAGTACCAAAATGCCTAGAATGAAGGATTGAACTGCTAACGGCAGCAGTGACAGCCATGAATCATGGTAGGCTACTCCGGGGCCTTTACCACCATAAAACAAAAGATGTAGATGAAAAATGCTGCAATTAAGTGATTTGATTTCTGCCCCCTTTTTCCTACTGCATTCGTGCATGGCTGCACAGCAAAGATTGATGGGAAAAATTACTCTACGTGATCTCTGACAGAGCCTTGGAACAATTCTATAAGGGGGAAACATACAAATCAAACCAGCTTTCTTGTATTCAAACAAAATAATACATATAAAGCAAATACTTTAGCCTATATCCAAAGCACCAAAATTTGCATGCACACATAAATTGTTGAGAAATGCTCTGCTATCAAAACCAAACTCATGGATTTTCCAGCTAGTTGGGTTATACTGATATTTGTTTAAATAAATATTCAATCGGTACTGCCGAGTGGCATCCTCAATATGTCTGTGTTCTGAGGACAAATTACAGATACAAATTTGTGGAGGTAAAACATTCTTATCTTTTATATCAATAAATTATTAATGAAAATACACACAAAATAAAATAATAGAAAATTTCACTGACTATTCAACTCCCCTATCATTATAGTCATTTAGAGGGACATTTTTAATGGATATTCACAACTCAGTTGGGGTCCTGCATACAAAAGAGTCATACTTGAATGCCAGAGAATGTTTTATTATGGTTGATATGTATGTTTAAAAGATGCTAAATTTGCAACATCCACTGAATAAAATAAACAATGTGGCTAATATGAAGAAAAGATAATTCCTGTTATCAGAGGGTACATTAGGTGTCATTTCCTGAGAAGTGTTCACTTGGTCTCAGCCCGGTGTAAGAAATGTACAGTTAATTTAACTTGA
This sequence comes from Heterocephalus glaber, assembly GCF_053883595.1. NCBI lineage: Eukaryota > Metazoa > Chordata > Mammalia > Rodentia > Bathyergidae > Heterocephalus > Heterocephalus glaber. Next base: position 9,383,147 of record NW_028258327.1, read on the forward strand.
ACATCTACTATACAATAGAACTGACCCTGCTGCTAGGTTGGGAGGAAGAACATGTGTATGTATATTTGACTTTGTTATGTGTACTGATTCTGTATTTAAAGGTTACTAGTATAGTGATGTTGAATTGGATTAATTCTCACATTTTATCTATAAATGTTTTCATATCTGTCTAAATATTAGAGTACTTTAAATAATGAGGTAAAGACAGGATTTTGCCGGACAATAAACAATTTCAATATTTTTACTGATTTAGCCTAGTTAGGAAACTTTAACAATAAATTTTACTAAAAGTAATATTTTACTATATGGCTTCCCAGGGAACTAGTTCCTCAAATTTGTAATGTACTTAATTGCTATGGTTTTTTTACTATCTGCCACAATAGAAAGCCTCAGGGGTCATAGGGCCAGAACTCATTAATAGATTCTCTGACTTTAATAGTGAGGAAATCTGTGAAATATTATCATGGCCTGATGAAATAACACAGACTTAGAAATCAGGAAACCTGGGTCCAATACTAATTAATATTAGGTGAAGCCATATGAAATCACTGTTTTCATAAATCAAAAATGCTTGAGTATCACAATTACAAATAGTTCAATATGAATTCATTTGGTCGAAGGTAAACACTTGGTTTCAATTTTTATGTATAAAATAGGCAAGCGGTCATTTCTAATTGTTATAAGCAGACAATATTCTTTATTCAAATTTATATTTTAATTGTTATCTACTTAGTAAATACTTAAACTTTGTGAATGACCATTAGCAAGTGAATAAACGTTATCAATTTGACAAGTTATAAAAAGCTATAAAGATTGTATCTGAAATAAGAAAGATAAATCCACCTCTGGATGAAATTTATTCAGACATTTCTTCAAGAATTCAGTTAATACTTATATTTATTGATGTTTTGTTTATCTACTGGGTTTGTTAAACATTTTTTCATTTTTAGCAGAACATCCCTTTCTTGTATAAAAGCAAAGAATATAAGTAGGAAAAATCATAGCTGAAGATAATATGTAAATTTAAACATAATAATAATAAATGTTCTTGAGTGAACTAAAAATTTGGTCCTGAGCTTCCTGGTAGACTGTAAAGAGGGAAACATTTTTCTTTCATGTGCTTCATCTTTTATATTTGGACTCAATATCCTGAGTTATAACTTCTAATTTATTTAGATATTGTGAAGTAGTCTCCTTTTCCTTTTCCTCCTTTTTCTTCTATTAACTCTTGTTCTTCTACAGGGGGACTTTCAGCAAGCAATTAAATAAATCCAGATAGACTCCCATTACTTTATTGCTCAATATATTAATTACTGGGCTGTATAGTGGTATATATGAAAGCCCTTGCATCATTGCTATATATTGACAAAAGGTCAATGCATCCTTTAAATATCTGATGCCATAACAAAAAAACTACAATTATTTCTATAGAAATAAAGAGTATAGATATATGATATTCTAAGAATTTTATATTATTTCTAGTCTCAATGATAACATGTACTAAAATGTAAAATTATATATATAGGCATATTTTAGAATATTTTGTTTTGATAAGGTATAACTAATATAAAATGAATTGAACATATTTAAAATGCACAATATGATACAATCTGAAATACACAAATACCAATAAAACTACCACCAACAAATATTGAGCATATGGATAATGTTATGGAGGCTCCTCTTTTCCTTTTTTTTCCTTCCCCCATGCATTTTTCTTTCCTGTGTTGATTTTTTGACACCGCAGATTAGTTTTCACTTTCTATAATTTTATATATTAAGCCATAGAGTCTGTGTTCTTTTATGTCATATCCCTCAATAGTGTACCATTGTATGGATATACTATTTTTTAAAAAATCTATTTATCTATTGACAGATATTGGGTGTTTTTCAATTGGGCTATTACAAATAAAGCTGCTGTGAACATTCAATTTTTTTCCCTTGATACTGATAAGACAATAAAAAGTTAAGACTGGGAGAAAATGTTTGCTGGGTATATATTTGATAATGGAGTTACATTGAAGATATATAAAGAACTAAAAAATCAGAACCAAACAATGAATAACCCCTTATAGATTGGTAAAAGATTTGAATACATTACCAAAGAAGATACACAGGTAGCAAATAAAAGCATAAAGATGCTCAAATTATTATTTATTAATGAATGTAAATTTAAAGTACTATGTGATCCCACCTGTTGGGAGCAGATGCCTACAATTTATACCAATGACCACTCTTAAGTGTTGACAAATATGTGGGTAAATTATGAACTCCAGCGTATCACTGGTCGGAATGTAAAATGGTTCAAAGCAGCTTGGCAGTTTCTGAAAAAATAAAACACCTACCTATCAGATGATTAAGAAATCAACTATTTGAGATATGATCTTATAAAAAGACTATTATTAGAAAATTCGAGGTTAAGACAAAAGTATGCTCCATACTTCATATAATCTCTGTTAATGCATAGCTCCTTCTACTTTTGACAATATAGGCTTTAAATATCATCTACATGCCAATGGCTTTCCATATCACAGGCTTCTACATTGAACTCTAAACTTTAATGTTCAAAGCTAACCACTTAAAAATTAACCCCTTAGAAATAATTTGTATCTAGTTTTCCCATCTCAGGAAATAGTACTGCCGTCTACCTACTAGACCACCTGCTGCCTTTCCTTCCCTCATTATCCTATTTTTAGGGTTTATATTGAGCTGTTGTCCTAAAGCCTCATGCTCTGAAATAGGGCTTTTGGGGGGGTGATTGGATCATGGCAGGATGGTCTTGAAGGGTATATCTCTCTTTCCTCCCTTGACTGCTCTTTGTGTCTACTTGCCGTTGCCTGAGCTGTTTCTTCTCTGCCATGCCTCTCTGCTATGCTGCCGTTCCTTGAAGCCAGCTGACTATGGACTGAGACCTCTACAAACTGTGAGCCAAAATAAACCTTTCTTCCTTTAAGTTGTGGGTGTCAAATATTGTGTCTCAGCATTGAGAAAGTAACTAAGACACAGATACAGCTCCCATATCAACTGAATCAATAAGGACCGTTGTTTCTACCTTCAAAATGTGTTTAGAAGCTATCCAGTTTTCTTTATTGCTACTTCTCCAATATAAATTTTTACTTATTTTCCCTTGAAATTCTAACTACTACAGATCCCCTTCCTATAGTAGCCAGAAAACTCTTTTTAAGGCTTTTGTTAAATTGTATTGCTCTCTTTTCTAAAGTATACTCATAGTTCATTCTCATCTTCGAGTTTTTGCATTGGACCTGGTACCCACAGATTTTTCTTTTGCTTGGCCCTTTTGTATCATTCAGTTGTCAGTCCAAATATCATTCCTCCACTAAATTTTCCCTTCCTGCTAAATCACTCCTTGTCAACCTTATGCCATTGTCTCATTCCATCCCTATGCATCTTATTATTTATCTTCTTGTGTGGTATCTATCACACATCCTCTTAGGACTTTGTCAATATTGTCAGAAACCTGTACTGAAATCTTATTATTGTTAATTTTACACCATCAAAATCCAAAACAGTGTTTGGCAAGTTGGAGGCACTAAATATTTATTGAAGGGGTTCTCTCTGGAAGACAAACTTAGATGGAAGCTAAAAGTAATTTTAACCCTACATATCACTTTTTAATGTTTGTATTTTTTATTTTCTTTACCTATGAGAGAAAACTTTAAATTGAGGAAGAAATTTAGAAGAAAAACAAGTAAACACTAAATTTGAATAAAAAATTTTCTCATAGAAAAAGAGCTCTTATACTTTTCATTTTAAGGAATTGGAAGGTTAGGGAACTAATGCTTGATATAGAATCATCCTGGGGAAGAACACTTAAGCATAAAGCAGGCACTCACACTACACTCTTCTGTCTCCACCATCAAGTTTATAGCAGCCACATGTAGCACCACCAGATGCTGGAATTTTAGTGCCTCGAAAAATCTCAATTTTATTTTATTTTCTTTTATTCTTCAGTTCTTTTATTGGTACATTTTAGATATAAATACATTTACATTTATCATTGGGTGCTTGTACCTGTACATGATGTATCTTGATTCTTATTTTTTCCCCTTTACCTGTGCTCCCTTCACCCCTTCCACCTTTCACTATTTACATAAACATCATTTCCATCTCTTTTTTTCTCATAATTTTTCCTTTCCCTTCTTTCTTTTCCCCTTCCCCTCCCACCACCCCTGCCTCTTTGGACCTTTTTTCCTATTTCAAATTATCAATTATTCATTTTAATCATTTTAACCCTTATTTACACTTTCAGTTTCTCATACTAGAGATACTATTCGGTATTTACATGTGTGTCCTATTTATTTCACTTAAGAGTATGGCCTCAATATGCATTCATTTGCTATAAATGACTCTAGTTTCTCATTATTTATGGCTGAGTAGTACTCCATTTTAATAAACCCACATCTTTATCCAATTTCTAGCTGAGGGGCACTTGGGCTGCTTCCAAGCTTTAGCTATTACAAACTGTACAGCTATAAACATGGGTGGACATATACTCCTTTGAAAGTATCCGCAGCAGATTAAGGGAATCTGAAGTTAAAAAATATCTCAATTTTATACCACACAGTCACTAGCTAAGAGACATAGCAAGGTATATTCTTGCCTTGTAATCCACACGGGTTAAATAAAGGCTCTTTGGTCAGCTCCTATAACACCAGGAGCAAATATTTCTTTTGATTATACCTATGAGCTTTGGGTATCACAGAATTTTATTAAAGGGAGAAAAATGAGAGAACCTTTCCAGAAATAAATTTTCATCTGTCTCTTAGTGGTAACGCCATTCTAGAAAGTCAATCCTTTGCTTTCAAAACAATGGTTAATGCAGCATTCAAAAAATAAGTAAAATTCCCTTATTATTCAAAGGTATGAGGAATGGAAGCAGTAAGTAAATGCCTTAGGTGACTGGTTAGCCATGGTGGAATTTTAAAACACACACAGCTAGTCACAGATCGATGAGCTGGAGTGAAGAAGTTAGAGCAGGAACATGCAGCAACCAACCACAGGAAGAATAAGTAAAATGGACCCACAAAGAGCAAAAAGACAGTGGATACTAAAAAAGGAAGTGATAGGAGAATAATGGACAATACTCCATTCAGTATTCTGGTTTCTGTAGGGAGAATTATTGTAGGGAAAAGTGAACAAATGTGAAAGGGCCAGTAGTAAAAGCAGCAAATACCTTGAATTGTTAAAAGAGGAGAATTGAATAAAAAGCAATCTGTAAAGTTTCCCACTTCATGTGGGAAAATGGGCTAAGAGAGGTATAATGAGAAATTCAAACATAATTCACTGCATGTGGAGAGTTTAAATAACAGGGATTATCACTAACATGACACACTTTTAGTTATGTTTAACATAATTGATTTATAAACATGACAATAAACTCATACATAGTGTCATAATCTCTTTATCACATGACCCATTTTAAAATTTCATCTTCAATTCATGAACCTTATCAGATAATTGGCTATTTCCAATACAACAAAGCTTTGAACACCCAACAAGTGACATGGAGAAAGGGCAGATTATTCTTGATTTGATCTGTTATCTCCCAAGTTCCTTGAGAGCATGGACAGAGAATAAGAGTATGAATTGGAATAATGAAAAGGCAAAGGGATAAATGAAGAAAATGAAAAATACAAATCCCAAATTAAGTAGATATTTTTTTCTCTGTATTTACAAGACTAATGGGAAATATCTTACCAAAAGAAGTAGAAGAAAGTGGGGAGGTTTATATTGGACTGAAAATGTAACTTGTACTCTCTGAGAGTTAGAGAAATGTTTCTTTTTTTCCCTGAATGCATACAGAGGAAAGAGAATACAAACTTAGCTAACTTGGAATAAAAGAATATTAGAATAAAAGGCATTTCAATCTGTTATGGCTTGTATATAGATGTCCCCTGCAAAGCCTTATGTAGTCATAGATGAGCTTTTCAGAGGTGGCTGGATCTAGGTTGTGTGAATGTGGATTAAGGGTGGGATATGGGGATTAAGGATGTGATACTGGATTAGTCCACTAACTGGTTAATCATAGTTCTAAGTGTGGATGATAGGAAGGCCCACCCTGAGTGTGGGTGGCACCACCCAAGAGGCTTGTAGCCTGGACAGGATAAAAGAGAAAGGGAGCTCACTTGCTGTTGTTTGCTGCTTTCTGTCTAATCTGTCATGGAATGTTTCTCCTCTGCCACACACCTCTGCCATACCGCCCTGCCTTGGAGCAGCCAACTATGGATTGAAACCTCTATGCTCTGTGAGCTGAAATAAGCCTTTCCTTCTTTAACTTGTGAGTGTCAGGTATTTTGTTCTAGCAATGAGAAAATAACCAAGACACAATCACTGACATTGTGTCTAGAAAATAACATTAAGAATGCACACAAAGTCTCAAATTGGTTCTTATACTCTTTTTCACATACTCTGAACTAAGATTTCCAAAGAATTATCTGTCTATCTATCATCTATCTATCTATCTATCTACATATCTATTTCATACAGATTCTTTGGCAAATAGTTCTGAGTTTATCCTTCAGAGAAGTCTTCTCAAAGATACTGAGGGTCTAACATTCAATTGAATTTATCCATATATGTAATTATATATATCATATATTGTATATAAATTTATATACTATATACATATATATACATATATATACATATATACATATATACATTCATATGTGTATATATATATAGTGTGTGTGTGTGTTTGTGAGGTCTTTAGAGATAAGATACCTACAAATCCAAGGGGAAAGAATTTTCTCTAAAATTTCCCTAGAGTTACAGGATATAATTATTGATTTGTGAAACAAAAACCAAACAAAAGTAAAAGTTTGTCTCAATTTCCACAATTGCCTTTTAAAAGTTTCAAATTTCTTCAACTTGTTTTACTTTTATTAGTAAAAACACACCAACTCACAGGTGATTATGCAACAATATTTTCACTCAACAAACATATATTAAAAGTTTCATTTATGCAGGATATGTTTGGCTCTAGGATCAGAGATATTATTCTCTTAGAAGGCAAGAAAAGAATTTTGATCATATTCTATATTCTTTAAACTTCAATAGAAGATTGATATTCTCAATGTGGACATCAGCTCCCAAGACAAAATTATAGTTTGATATCAGATTATCCCTCAAAACTACTTAAGCTTTCCTTTTATAATACAGTATGATGTATAAAATTTAAAGTCTTTGAACACTTCAAATAGTTTTAATGAAAAAATGTTATTCAATTAGTTTATTTTAGTATATTTTATTCATGATATTCAGAGTACTGCTTAATGATTTTAAAATGCAGAGACACAGAGATTTAATAGTATGTAGTTTCTTTTATGAAAATACAAAACCATGGCCACCTTCATTATACTTTGATAGGTATTTCCAACAGTATGATGTAATCACTATTTTTATGTTCACATGTCTTAGCATCTGATGTAAATGGCCTTAGGGAAATATTTTAGCTTCTAAAATTTATTATTTTAAATTTACTATATAATACTGTATCAGGATTTAATACATGTATTTTTTCTAGTTGCACAGTCTATGTTCAAAAAAAGTATAATGCCATCTTAGCTCAAGGATTTACAGGTTATGATATATAAGTTAACTTTGTATGAGTCAGTACAGTGCTAAAATTTGACTTTAAATTTAAATTCAGAATATATAATCCTTACACCAATTTTTGAGATTTTTAGAGTAGGAATTAATATAAATAAACTTAAAGCTTTTTTTTTTGGTTTTTTTTTTGGATTTTTGAGGCAGGAACTCCCTGTGTAGTTCAGGCTGGCCCTGAACTCACTATGTAGCCCAGGCTGTACTCAACCTCACGGTGATTCTCTTGCCTCAGCCTCCCAAGTGCTGGGATTACAGGCATGCGCCACCACACTCAGCTTAGAGCTTAAATTTTATAACTTCTCACATATATTTCTATGAATTAAATAAATTTCCTTCATTTAAAAAATGTTGATGCGCATAAGGGTGCATGCTTGTCATCTTAGTTGCTCGAGAGGCTGAGGCAGAAGGGTTTCAAGTTTGAGACCAGTTTAGGAAACTTGACAGGAGCCTGCCACAGAATTTGAAAAAAAGATCAAAGGACTGGGGATGTGGGAATGTGATTTAATGCTCATAGGTTCAATCTCCAGTACCACGGGGGTAAAATTTAAAAACATATGTATGAAAATAGAGAGCAGAACATCAGTTCTCTAGGTATATTTAACTATAGCCTATATTTCACTTAGAAAAGTTACAAGCTTACTAGTTTTTCTAAGTATATATGATTAAGCTTCTTTAAAAACAATCTCCTATCTTTTGAACTGAAGATTAAGAATTCCAAGAGTAGTTTATAAAATAATGAAATGTTAAAAAATAATGCCTTGCTTCCAATAGGGCTTAGGTGCTATGACTAAATTCTTTGACTCTAGGATAACACACTTATATTATAAAATATAAGTGTATAATTTGTACAACTGAAATTATGAGTGATAGATTAGCATTATTATAAAGATTTACACATACCTTGGACAAGAAATATTAACAACATTAATAGCTCCCATTTATTATGTGCATGCTAAGTCCCGGTCTTATCCTAGGCCCTTTGTATACACCATTATTAATAGTCACAAAGCCTGGCAAGGTATAGACTATTTTTTCATTTTTACAGCTGGTGTAACTGTGACTCAGTCTGGGAAAGCATTTACAATGAGGCCAAACAAGTGGAAGAACTAGAATCCAAACTCAGACCTTCTACTGTTTCTGTTTAGGAGCTTTTGACTTTTTTCAACTATGGAAAATTATTAGCAAATATGCATACTAATTTTTCAAAATTCACTATCAATTTAAATATTTTCAAAAGTAATATGACAACAAACTAGCTATAGGTTTCATTAAGGTACTGAGACATTTGGGGACGCTGATGCTGATATTAATAATACCCAAAGTGGGAATTTTAAAACCTCATTGTTTGAAGTGTAATTGTGTTAGTTGAGACAGAAGTTATTTCAGTTCTGTTTTCAAATATCTAAGAGTGCTTTATAAACAAAGGATAACTGTACCACGATAAGTATAGTATGACAGCCACTTTGAACAGAGAAACACCCATTTATGTTGAATAATTGTAGTTGCTACATAGTATTGAATGTTTATTATGGGTGGCCAAATGTGAAGAATAGTGTTATCATGATTTTACAGGTAAGTAAACTAAAACACAAAGATTATTACTCAGTTTTCTCACAGCCATGCAGTAAAAGAGTAGATGAGTTACGTAGGAACTCCAAATTTTACCCTGCTTTACAAGATAACTGTTACCACTATCCCCTTCTGTTCACACACACAAGTCTCCATGTAAGGGTTGGGGTAAGAATGTGACAGCACAGGTTTCAGCAAACTGAGCCTACAGAAAGGGTAACAGCATCTGCTTCTGGTTTCTCACACCATGCAACCTCCGTGAGAATTCATTTCTACATCTCTGAAGTGAACCATGAATATTTGATAATCTCTAAGATATACTTGCATGATAAGAATTTTTTACTTCTCTTAATGTATTTCATTTATGTAACTAAATATTGTTGCTAAAATATAACCAAATATTTGTTGTTCTTTGCTATTATTTCTGTCTCTATCAACATTATAGAGGTTAAGTATGACCAGTGTAGACTCATGGAGACCTGTGTGTGTTCTTGTTAATGGTGTGGTAAGGCATGCGTGAACTCAAAGAAGTAGTCCTAAAGCTTAACCTTTAGTGGTTTTTCTTTTACAGGGTCTCACTTTGTTGTTCAGACTGGCATTCAACTCACTATGTAGCTCAGGCTGGCCTCAAACTCATGGCAATCCTCCTGCCTCAGCCTACCAAGTACTAGAATTACAGGCATGCACCACCCTGCCCAGCTAGGCTTTTCTTTCAAACCTATAACTTAAAGAAAATGCTAGTACTTATCCCAAAGGATGTGTGAGAAAAAATAAAACTTATTTTGTATTATTATGATTATTATGAAACTGCTTATGTTACATAATTTGCATTAAATCACTTGAAAAACCACATAAAATTTAATGAAGGGAAAATGTACCCTGGATGATTTTTTAAGTTATATATGTGTATATGTATAGGTATAGATATATAGATATCTGGCATTAAACATCTACTTAAAAATTCAGTTCCTATATGCATTTTAAACTTTTTTGCTGGTATTTTTAGATGGGATATTAGCATCACATATAGATAGAATGATAATATGCAAAAGCACACAGAATTCTCACAGACATAAATGCTGTGTAGTTATTTTAAGACATTTTGTGGAAACTACTAAAGTGGTGGGGACAGGACAATGATGCATCAACTGCATTAATCACTATCATCACTCTTCTAAAGGAAAAACAAAGCAACTTCAGTACATTCGATCATCGTGAACAGGAAGAGGATGGGGCCGCAGAAAACCAGAGCTGAGTGTCTGTTCTCTGGTAGGCAATGTGGTTAAAAATTGTAGCCATTGAAGATTGCTCCACATGTCCCAAACTCCAAAATCCTTGCTTATAATTACCAGAGGAGGACACTTCGCCTACTTTTCTGGGTTTTCTATTTTTTTGTTGCTTCTTTAAAAATAGAAAATGCAATTGTTTCACAGAACTGCAGAAAATCCTGGAACCAGACATATGAACCTTTCAATGAAAAAATTTGCCTGATGGATGGCAAATCAAAATGACAGAGATAGTAAGTGTTAAAGACACATAGTTGACAAAGGCAGCAATTTTTTCACAAATGTTGGCAACTGTAAGATGTGAGATTGTCTATGTCTCACCAAAGCTTAGACATAAATGTAGGAGCAATTCCATACCATGGTTTTTTTTTACGTTTTTATATAGATATAATTGTTTGCCACTGATTCAACTGCATTTACACTCCACGCCATTACTCAAAGATAACCCAGATACCAAAAATATCTTTATAAAAGACTATGAGAAGTATCTTCCACAGAGACTTGCTTCAGCAAGATCAGGAAAGTGGTCACAAAATCAATTAATCTCAAACACTCATACATTCCTCTAACCACATAATTAACCAGTCTAATATTTTGCTCTGTGATTTATTCAAAGATACAGGAGAGTTAAATAATAACTATATTTTTCTAGAAGGAAATATATAGCTAACCAACATATTTAGAGCAATTTATAAATAGATTAGGAATAAATAGCTATGGATTTTTAAAATTTATATTATGCTCCTTATATATTTATGCCATATCACCTTATGAAATAGTTTCCTCTGAATATTATAGCTTGCAAATATTATCCCATAGATCAATATTGAATTTGCTACTACAAACCAAATAAAAGCATAATATTACAAAGATGGGATATGCTGAAGCAGCAACTATTAGTAATTTCTCACATACATGTATGAAAAAAGAAAAAAATGTTCCTTCCTAGAGCTTTGGGAATTAATTACACATAGATTTCTCAACACTAACAGTGAGAATCAGGAAACAAATGAAGGAATGTAAATAAAATAGGTGAGGCATATTATTTTATGATCGCTTTCATTTATAATACGTAAACCTTTAAAATATGTAGACATTTCTTATTCACATATGGTATAGATCTGTATTTCATATGCATACAATAAAACTTTTAGGATTAAATAATGAGAAAAAGGCAAATATGCATTTTTCTAAACAAATATTATCATCAAAATACACTGCACATGTTTTTGTCTAGAGACTACAAGTCAAATTACAGTTATCAGAGATAGCAACAGTCTTCTGTTTATACCATGTGAAACAGCAGAAAGATGATCACTTAGCTTTGTTTTGGTTCCAAATCATTTTTTTTTTCAAGAAGTGTAATTAAAAAGTGCATTAATGCCACCAATTATGGCCTCCAAGGGACCAGAAACCCCATGTTACTCCGTGATGGAACACAACTGAGCTGCAAACATCCATTTACTATTATAATACTCATTAATCCTGCCAAAAACAACTCATTATGGGACTTCAAGGAAATCATCTCATAGGCAAACACAGCACAGAATCTGTCAATGCATTCCTCACAGCAAAGTTTCAGAGGTAGAAACTGTTCAATGTAGCTAATTTATGAAGCTCAAAATTATGATTTTACTTATTGAGCTAAGACCTTTATGTGAAAGAAATGTCCTAAATTGTCTCTCACTTTAAGCAAAGTATTTACAAGAAAGTAGCTTTGAATCAAAGCCTCAGTAATCTAAGCAAAATAAAAAACTCACTACTGTATTTAAGAATTCTTCTAGAAGCCACTGGGCATTAACACCATCAGTATTGCCCCTCTCAACATAGAAAAATTTCATAACATCTATTGTCATCTTTCTGGTAGACCTAAAATGAAATATAAGCCTTCTCTCATTCTTAATCTCTTTAAGACTTCTCTTATTCTTTAATCAACTGAACACATTCAAATATATCTATTGTTCATTTTTCTATCCCCAGCTTTAGAGAGGTGCTGCACCCAGGTGCCTGCTAAGTGCCTGTTGTTTTTCTAATGTCACTGTTACAGGGGACAGGCCTAAAACTCCCTCCAGCAACAAAACTTCAGTCCTCAATTATGATTATTTGATAAGTAATTATTGCAAAGATGAATGACAAGAAATTTATTAAAATATATTACCAATATATACACTTCAATCTTTTTCTTTCTCCTCTAGCATGTATTTCTATTATGGGAGTCTTTGAGCAGAAATTCTCTAAATAAGATGTTTGAAAAAAGTTAGATAAAATATTAATATGCTAATTATAAAAAGATTTGTTTGATTTCCTTTTACAAGATTTGAAAGAAAACAAGACAAGGAATTTATAAGAAAAGTTTTCTACATTAGATGTACATCTAGCTTATAAAAGTACTTAGAAATACTGAGAAGTAATATACAGTATGTGAAATTCATTGTGATCAATTCTAATCATAATTTTTCTGAGAATTTTAACTAAATTGTATTTATTTTAAAAAGATTATTTCATACAATTTAAAGTTATCAGTAAGAAAATCAGTTAAAATTGGTTAAATCAGTAACAAAATGAAACTTACAAATAAATTCTGAAAGTTGATCCTTGGGTTAAGATTCAAAGAGAAATAACATTTAAAAAATAGCATCGCACAGTTTTTGTTCTCATTGTGTCTTTTCAGATTTCAGGTTTGGAAATTTAAATCTTGAAAATAGCTACAATGCAGATCCTAAATGTTCTCACAAAACCCTGAAGTTATGTGTACAATTGTCAATCTTCTAGACTATGGAAGCCTTCTTTTAAAATTTAAATTTTGTGAGAATTCTGTCTGGCTCACCTGAGTAGTTGGCTCTTAACATCAAGAGGAAGATATTCTAAATGATTAGGGAATTAACAAATCATTGAGAGTTAGCAGGATAATAACCTGAAAACAAACAAAATCTACTTGTGTCATTACTATACGGCTTTTTCCACTCATCCCAAATATGTTTATCTCTGGAGTCTAGGATTCTTCATGGGGCATTGGTCTGGAAGGCTTAAATCTCTGGAGGTTGGAAACTGCACAGAACTTTGACCTGGACTCCGTGGAGTTTGTGGGACATTTTGGAATGGCATCTCTGAAAATACAAAAAGCCAATTATGTTATCAGGGCAAGAAAAAGGAAGCAAGAGGAGGAAATATTGGCTTAAACACAGTTCACCCATCACCCCGTGTATGTGATCCCAGGTAAAACCAGGTTGTGCTCCTGATGTCACTGTGGCACTGGGTATTAAGAGTTGAGAAAGATTAAATATGACTAAAGAAAAACAAATAAGAAAATTTTTATGCTTGAATTTTTTTCAGATGGAAACTCATTCTGATGCAGAATGAATGCCAAAAATTCCATACTCCTATTTTTCCTTGCTGGTAGAATTTCAAAATGGATTTTATTTCATCAGATTACAAGTTGATCCAATTGAAATTGAAGTAAAGGCTGGCTAGTACTTCAATCTTATTCCCCGAAATACTAGCAAATAAGTAGTTGTTTATTTCATAACATCTTGCTTCCATAGAGGCATAAAGTTATATAGGAAGATATTTGTCCTTCTTTTGCTTTTGAATTTTAAGGAAAGATGAGTAGAAAAGCCTCAGTACTGTGCCATTTATCTATTAGATACCAGATCTTGGATAGATGTTATGTAAGATTAAATGTGAAAGATTTTCCCACAAAATTAATATTTTGGAGTTGTGAAAAATGAAATGGCTTTAGATCTAATGTGAAAATGGAAGTGGCTCATGCCTGAATAGTAACATATTCATATTTTGGAATATTTGCTTTGGAAGGTATGAGGGATTTTTTTTCAGCCAATGTTCTGTGAAATAAATTTTAAAATAATTTTAACCTACAAATTTTCATCTCTCATTATTTATTTATTTTTCATCTTTTAAACTGTTATTTACAGAAAGATATCATAGTTAGTGGTTATGTATATTCAAATTCAATAGAATTTAAAGGAATATTAATAATTATGAATAAAAATAATTCATTGTTGTATATATTTTCAAGCACTGATGAGTAGATAGGAACTCTTTTACAATTTAAAAATGTGCATTCTTCACGATCAGAATAATCAATGCATGTGTAGTGTAAAAAGTAGCAAGTACCCTGTATTTTTTGGGTGCAGAGGAACGAACTTCTAAATCTCCCTGAGGTTTGGAATCTATGCTGTCATCTCTGGATAGCCTAGGCCAGCACAGACTGGTCTGGCACTTCTTGAAATTTAAAAAATAATAGCCAGCATTTTGTCATTATTAGAAAAAAAAAAGTCACCCTCAAGGTGCTGTACGAGGATGCAAACATTTGCATTTATTAATCCAGCTTAATGTGTGTTTTTTGTTAAGAGCTCCAGGAATGACATAAATAACTCCAACTACACAAATAACATAGATGATAAATTCCCCATCAGTGCATGTGCACGTTTGGGTGTACACACATGCACACCCCACAGACAAAAGGGTGAAATGTACCAAAAGGGGAGGAAGAAAAATCTACTACATCTTTCAACAGTAGGACCTAAAGTATTTTCGCTGAGAACTTGCTCCCTAAAAATCTAGAGAGGTGGCAATGCCACCAGCTCTACTGTTAAAGTAAAATTAATATAGTAAATGCACAGACATTACAGAAATTCTTTAGGATATTTTATTAATAATCATTATAGCCAGAGCCAAGTTAAGACTAGTTTATAATTAATTTTATTTTAGGGAAGAACTGCTAAGCTATTCTTGACATTCAGTCCTCTAATTCAAGAAGCTGCCTCCATCCCCATTTCTTCTTCCTTCTCTCACCACACATTTTATTCTCGTCACTTAAATAAATTAAAATGCATCAACAATCATGACTATATTCCAAAATAGGTTACAAAGTGATGGCAAGATATGTACTAAATATTGTGTACATATAATCAAGTCTTCCTTTAATAAAAATATAAAAATATATTTTTATAATATATTTTTATATTTTGCTAATCCACCTGGATTAGCATATGTATAGGTAGAATAACATTTTCCACAATTTTATTACACATGTAAACCAGAAATTATCCTGATTTGACTTAATTTAGAGTCTTCTAATCACTTTTATAATATTGCCAAATCACTGTCTTTCCAGGTTTTGACTTGTTTTCTCTTGCAACAATCAACTGCCAAAATCATGACATACATGCCTCTCTGATGGATATATATCAAAGTTTCATATTTTAAATACCTGTGGCAATTTTCTAAGGACTTTAGGGAAGTCATTACTTTTGAAGAAGTCTTTACATCCTCAAATATTTAATGCTACAAAGTGATACCCTATTGCCTGATATTTCTTTTTATTGTTTTCACTAAATCTGAGAACATGGCAATCCCTAACTCATGTCTGTAAGTAAAGTGTAATAGGTTACTTAAATTTTGACCCAAAATATAAATTTTTTAATGAAGAAAATAATTGTAGAAGAGTGGCTATAAAATTTCAAATTATTTTATTAGCAAATAAATGAAGGTTGTCATATGCTCATTCTGAAATGCTTCAGAACTTAAGAGAAAAACCATAACTTGAGGCAATCCTACAGTAGTTGAGAGTGTGCAACTTTTTCTGATAAAGTTAAAGGCAGAGTATCAAAATAAAAATAACTGTAAAAAGTTCTCGTCTAGATTGACAGATTTTATGACAGAAACCGGAAATGAATAAAAAGATGAGATTCAAATAATCTAAAGTAATGAATGAATTAAAAATTTGTAAAATTTTGAGACACGTACTGCACCAATCTTTGGCTAGAAGTTGCAGGGGAAAATTGCCTATATTTTCTAAATTCTGAAAAATTAAAAAATGTAGTAACTCAAATGACTTGTAAAAAAAGACTAAGAATTTGAGAATGGACATGTAGCTCAGTAGAGTACTTACTTGCCTACAATATGAAGCCTCTGTGTTCTGTTCCCAGTACTCCAAAACAAATAACCTAAGTATTCTAAATAGTTTCAAAATTTGTGAAATAAATTTTCATACTAGATGGCTTACCTCCTTGAATCTTTTGTTATTGTGTGTTCAGTACATGTTATAGACTCAATACATGATGTATGGATTAAATTTAATTCTAAGTGAAATAGAAATTATTTAAATATGGCACTTTGGCAAACAGTGGGCATCTTGAAGTTTGAGTATTGGCTCTTCCACTATTTATCTATATGATCTTTTTTTTTTATCTATATGATCTTTTGTAAACTTCTTTACTTCTCTAAGTTAAATGGCGATAGTTATACTTTTCATTAAGTAAAAGATTGGGAGCAGTAATTTATATTCATATTTCACACATAAGATTTTGACAGATATTATCTAGTATCATTATTATTTAGTGAGATTTCAATGAATAAAATGCATAAATCCATAATAAATTGAGAGTAATACAGCATTGAATGTATTTTGCTATAATAAATAATGTAACATTCATTATTTTTTTGCAAACTTAATTTTTCAGTTTTATTTTTATTCCCTAAAATATATGCTACAATTTCAATAGACTAAGAGCTTATAATTATCTTATAAATAAACAGAAGCAGCAATAAATACTTTATAAAAAATATTTGTAAGTTCAATTATTGAACAAAACAATAATGGGGTAAGAGTATTTTAAGGAATTCTATGTATATCCTTTTAGAAGAAAAAAAATTTTTTAAATCACTATTTGTAGAGCAATTTTCATATTCTTTGTGATATTATCTTCAGCATCACTGAAAGGTATAAAGTTTTAAAATAATTATTTTTCAGGCTTTAAAAAGATAACAAAAGAGCATGAACATAATCTCCAAATGTTATTTGCACAGTTTTTTCCAAGGCCTACTGCACTGAAAAAGTGCTCCTGATCAGAAATGTCACTATTAGGCAAATGTGGTGTAGTTTGTGTGCCCTTTTTCAAATGTAGTGTCTTAGAGATGATGTGCAGAAATGTAGTTGACTTATCTAAATGTATCCATGGTCATTTGTAGACTGAGTCACAAGACGGTCATATGCATACCAGTTAATTAACTCTTCAAACATGTCTTCTGCAATACCAAGAAGACTGAGATTGTTTGAGAGACAATGACAGTAATTCCATTCTCCACTGGGATAATCACAAAGATGAATGAACTCTCCACCATGAGGCAGATAAAGAACTAGAGAGTATGATAAAGCAGCTTTGAATTGCCTGAATAGAGGACAGAGAGAGATGTGGACACCTTGGCTGAGTAATAGCAAACAGTGGCAGCAGGCTGCAGTGCAATGTGTTCCTTAGACTAAAAAAATCCTAGAAGACTAAGAATGATATTGTAGCTCTAAAATTGCTGATGTATTTTCAGATTTCAGGTAGTTACAAGTTTCATGTAAAAGGGCTTGATCTTAACCAAATAATATTGTATCTATTTTTTTCCAAAATTAAATATTATCTCTGTCATGGTTCAATGAGTTCAGTGATTGATAGAAAATAAAGCCAATCATATCATCTAAAAAGTTTATTTTACTTAATATTACTTCTGAGACTCAAAGGTCTTGATCTGCTTTATAATTAAAAGCTAGTAGTCTTTCTTCTATGCTCTTTAAATTGTTCCCAGTACACAAAATGCAGCAAGAAGCTCAATCTGAAGAAGGTGTCTTTCTATAAAGTGTTGTAATGATAAGAATAAGACATTTGTTTAGGACTATTTCTAAGATAAAAGGAGACTAAAAACATTAAAGATTGGAAATAGCTAAATATAAGAAAATATCACTTTTAATGATCTTTTGAATGTGGACTAAAAGTTAGTGACTTTGTCTAAACTTTTGAATATAGGATCCTTAAGTTTCAAAGCAATTAGATACATGATGGCTTTAGAGATCTCCTAAAGGACTTTTGCCAATGAAATATGTACAACAATAAAGAAAAAAATATATAGATTTCCTCATCTAAATGAATGAAAAATATACAGTGAAGTTGTAGTATCTGATAGCAGATATTGATCAGTGAGAACATAATAAATTGTGTGATCTATAAGACCATAATCCTGCTATTAATCTGCCTATCAGGTCATAATAACATACACCTCATAAAGCTAAACCAGAAAGAAAAAGTTCTGCAATTGAATTCAAATTACTGAAACTATATATAAAATAATGCTTGCATTTATCTTATAAAAATGAATTTTTATAATAGCTGGTATCAGACTGACTCTAAGAGAAATGTCATCTTTTTTATATTGATCAAATTTGTACAAATAAATACATTGGCACTTTTGGATTTTAAAAGGCCCACCTACACGCGTTAGCTTCCCTACAAGCACAGAAGTTAACAATAAACTTTAACACAGATAATGTTCCCATCCTGCTCCTCCCAAAGGATAATTTTTATTTACTGCTTTGGAAAATTCCCAATATTAGTCAGTCATTAATTTATCTAAATATACATAGTACAAAGATAAAAATGGCATTTCATTATCATATGTTTATATGTATCCATTGAATTGGGAAACTTGGAGCTGCTTTTATTATGTATTCCATAATCTAACTTTGAGTCTTTATCAGAACTATGCCTAAGCCATATCAGTTGGTGGAATATCTATTCCATTTTAAAGAGTTTGTAAAGTTAGAGACCCTTAAATTTTTGTTATTTTAAATGCTCATAATATTATAATGTATTGCTCTATTTGCTGTATTATATATTATATATTTCCCAGACTAAAACACTGTTGGTCCTTGGAATTCACCCAATAGTTATTATCATTTAATAAAAGATGTATATTTTTCTAATGACATATTTCCTGCTTTCCCTTCCCACCCTCTTATTTTATTCTCTCAGATCCTATATATTATACTTACTTTATTCTCACTTTTTCACTCCTTGGTCTTTTATCTTCCTCTACCTAGTAAGTATTTTTTAATCTTTGGTTCAGGTTTACAGTCACTACTTTATGTAAACT